>NW_010400060.1:0-26672 GCF_000710305.1 Buceros rhinoceros silvestris
GGGAAATACAGTAAATCTTACAAGCATACATATGTAATTACCCTGAGTTGCTACAGAACAAGTATTTACAGAATATCACTCCAATATGCCAGATTTGGCACATCAGAAGTATTTCCAGTGAACCGTACACAGACCAGGGACAAAATGTATAGGTAATTTCCCTTTCAATAAAACCCACAGACCAAATATTATCAATTTACTATGGGTAACAACATTAGTAACATCTGTACCTTCAGCTTTTTGAAAGAGCCAGTTTGCATATTCAATGGCTGATACGAGTCATTCGTAGGAGACGTGTTGGTTTTCAGGGGTGGTGAGCATCTGCCACATCGCTGGACTGCTGAATCCTTGTAACATGAAGTTGGCCAGGCCAGGTCATAACCACAAAGGACAGAGACCACCATGGAGGAGCAGGGTGATTCGCTGACTCCTTCTTAAGGAGGAGGGTGAGTCCATAACCAGCCAGACCACTCCTGAAAGAGCAAATATTTATCAGTGCTTATGCCAATACAGCCTCAAAATTCTGACACAAGAACTGGCTGAAAGAGGCATCTCTCCCCCTTGATTCCTTAACCATTTGGAGAACAGCAATCACTATATTTTAACAAGATGAAGTGCTTGACAAAGTAATATTTAAATGCAGGAAGGATGCCAAAATGATAAGTTCAGGGACTCAAGCTTTCCATTCATATGCAGAACAGGTATACTACAAGCTGTAACAACGCAAGCCTCAATTTATCTATTTTTGTGGTCCCACCGTCTCCAGAGTATAGCAGCTTCCCCCAAGTGCTCTGACACAGCAATAACATTCTCTTGCAGCACACTGGAGATAAAATTTGATTAATTGTTTGTTTACCTTGTTTGAAGCTTGTTTGCCTGCTCTGGCTCTGTGTGTGTCCGTGTTCGTATATAGAAACTTCGGCACTTTTGCCTGTTTCCATGCATGGTGCTGCTCAGAGGAACATTGGACATCCACAAGCTTGTAAGAAAAACAAACCTGATGTGATATGGAGACACACAGAAGCCTACAATTCCTGAACTGGCTCCCTTCCATCAACTTGTAGGGAAGGGAAAACGTCATTCTTATGTACAGATGACAAGAATTGCTTTCCTGTTTGTCTAATAAATCCAGGCAAATGCACAATTCCGGCAACTAAGTCTGTAAGACAGCTCTAACAAGCTAAAAACATTACACTGCACATGCCACATGAGACCCACAGCAATTGCACTGGTAATTATTTTCATGTTTCCTAATTCTACCATAAGATACTCGTTTCACTAGCTATTACACTCAAAAATTGTCACAGTGCCGAGGGAAGCAGGGAGTAGCTTGTATCACCATGTCATCACTGCCAATATATCAGTGTATGAAAACAAATTATTGCATTTTCTCTCAAGCATGAGAGTAAGAGTCTACATATCAAAAACCTTTGACTTAGTCTTATGAGAAGAAATAGCATTAGGAGGCAGAAAAGCGTAACAGAATAACTTCAGGGTCATCTCAAAAGAAAAGCAGAAGGCCCAGATGAGAATATTTCTCATACCACAGTGGCTGGTCCTTGCACGAACAAAGAAAGGAAGAAGAGAAATACGTGTGATTTTTAATTTTTGCGGTTTTAATTAGATTATTTCCCTTGTACTTTAATTTAGGCCATAAATATTAAAGCTTGACTGCATACTCTTCATTGGAGGATCCTGGTAAGCTCATTGTGATGTTGCGTAAGGTTGTAACTCGAGTGGTAGATTCAAGTAGCAGAGCCTTTCTGCCGCCAGCCCAAGTTACAGGGAAGGCATACTGAAATTTAGGCCCAAAGTTGGTCCCTTTCAGATGAGCCCCTGCTTTGTGTCCCAGCTTGCTTGGAGCATAAGAGGTTTAGCCGAGGAAAGTCAGGGAACTAAGGTTAAAGGGGAAGAGGGAGAAGAGAACAGCTTGATTGACTGGTCCTTCAAGTACTTTGGCTGTTCTTAATTCTAAATATAGCAAGACTTAATGAGGCAGAACTGACCTTCAGCATTAAAATTGCCCTGAAATTGTTAATGCTCTATTGATGAACACCACAGAAGAAATACAAGGCAAGCTCCTGCACCCACCTGCACATAGCTGTACCTAACTGGTCTCCCTTTCAAACAGGTACATTTAAAGTTACGTGTGATGGAGCATGTCGATGTACCACCACGATGGGCAGGCAGGTTGATCCCAGAGAGCAGCTAACCAAGCCAACAGGAAATGGCAGTACAGGGCAGTACAGAGCGGGAGAAAGTGCTTTGAGTTATAACCACATGCCTCCTTCTTCCAGATCAAATAGGAAAGGCCACAACAATGATTTTTACCACCAGCTCATCATTTCTCCCTGTCATATAGGCTGTCTACAGTATGAATCACTTCACGAGGGACATCAATGCTTCCAGTCTAGAGTTTCTGAAAGGACAAAACCAAGCCAGGCTGCAGAGCAGTAGCTTTGTGGCTGGTCTCGTGCATCTAGATGTCTGAACACTCCTGGGTCTGGAGGGCTGGCTTACGGGCTCTGCTAATCAAGCAGCAAACAAAAAAAACTAACCCAATTTACACTAGAAACTATTTTCTAACTGAGGTAAGAGATTTACGTGTCTGTCTTTAACAAAATCCACATAATGTATTCTAAAAGAAAATTTTAAAACCCCCCAAACCCAAGTGTCACAGTTATCATTTCTGTACAACTGCATGTAATGAACCATGATTGATGGCAGCCTAATACAAATGTGCACCCAAAGGCTGCCACTCTCTTCATCTTCTTCCTGAAACGAGGATCAGTGGAAGAATATACTTGCAAGGGAAGAAGGGTAAGTAAACGTGATTCTTTTTTTCTCATAAATCTAATTCTGGTTAGTAGGTTTATTCAAAGCTTTCTTTGCTAGGATTCAACATGGCAGCTTTCATCACCAGTGAAAACTGGAACTGCTGTAAGTAACTTCCACTCTTTTGTCAGTTGGCTCATTACCGTGCTTTACAATACTGGGCAGGTCCACATGAAGAGGATCAGAAGGCGTTTCCAGAGTCTCTGAGTCCAGGCCTGTATAGCTGCAGACTAACAGTTCATAAACCACTGAGAAAATATCTATCATGATCTCCTACTAGGGACAAGACTCGGTATCTAAATATGGATGTGCATTTTGCACCTGCAGAGTCAATAGCCGCGGTATGAAGATCCAGATCCCCTTGAGTTCAGGGAACAGCAATATTTGATTAGAGACAGCCCAACTCTATTTCTAGTTACACCTGCTCAGTCCATTTGCATTCAGCTGGACTGGGGCAATTGTAGCTTTTGGCCTGTTTCATCACTGAACGCCGTAACTGAACACCGTAACGTTGGCACTGATGAGATGAACAAACACAGCTGCAGAGAAACAAGTCAGGAAGACAACAGATACGGTCTGGAGCAGTACAAATTACAGAGTCTGTCCCTAGTACATAGTAGATGAAGTTTTTAATGTCTGGTTAACGTGGATCCTTTTCTTTTGACTCCAGACCTGTGAAGGGAAGTGAGGGAGAGGGAAGTTAAGAAGAAAGAGAGGGTCTCGTCATGGGTGGTCCATGACCTTGATTGGCAAAATCAGCCAGAATTCTTCACCTTTGCAACCCAGTCGAGGTAGCGTTCAGCATCAGAACGGGTTTTCATACATGCCACCATTCTGTATTTGACACTGCAGAGGAAATGAAAACGCAATAATGAGCAACATATCCTGTGGCCTTGGAGCTAATTACGCACCTTTCTTCACAAAGTAAGTGGAAAACACACGAGCTTGGATGATACCCAGAGAGCAATTAAACACGCACTTGTCAACATGTCACAAACAGTATGTTTTTACAGTTGAAATGAAAACACAAAATGCCATCCGATTGAACTTCAGAATAATTAGCACATCACAGCACACAACCACGACAAGTACCTGTCAGCAGCTATCAGCACAGCAATGACATTTTCCACAGTGAATAATGTCATTTTCCACTTTTGAATAGTATTGCTATTTTTTGCCTTTTGAAAAAGCAGCATTGTTTAGAACAGATACAAATATATCCTCCGTAAAACAAGATTTCATTCTGCTAAGCTAACACTCAAACAGAATTATTTCCTAGGTTTTTTGTAACCAGAGCTCTAATTCCACATGCAAGAGCAATGAAGCTCTAATTCCATGTAGCTCCTGGAGGGAGAGGAGGATGCTGCCTGTGGAACGCTGCCTTTGTTAGCCAATACCTATATGCTCCCAGAATGCTTCATCTGTATGCCAAGCTGCTTAACCGGGGAAGTTCTCAACTTGTAGTAAACCGGTGATTTCTAGTAGGAAACACAGCAATACAAAAAATACCAGAAAGTCAGGTACCGTGGGTGATTATCAGCAATTTTCAGGCAAGTTAATAATGACAGCTCCATTGTGCTCCTAGAGTAACTTGTTAAGAGAAAGGTAAGAAAAAGCCAAAGAAGTTTCTGTGGAGTTTTATTAAAGTTATAAGCAGCTCTACTGGTCTTATTTGTGTAAACAAGTTGGTTATTAAAAGATGTGATTTAAAATGAAAGTTGACTTGCAGAGACTGGCAAGTACCGTCTCACCCTTTTTAGGTGGCTGTGTACAGTTTTGTGCTTGATCATGACTTCAAGTAATACATCATACAAGCTTAGACCGTTTGGTCTTTAGAGTCCCTCAAAAGAAAAAAGTTGACTCTTACTAGCAACAACAAACTAACAATGCTACAAAGACAAGTTTTGAAAGAAAGGCTGGAAGACATAAATGCAAGGTCAGCCTTGGGTGCCAACTGTAGGACAGGACTGGGTAAGAGCCAGATCCCATATCTGGTGTAGCTGAGAACAAAATCAGTATGTTCATTTGCCTGATTGAGGACGTGGTTTTCCTATTTGCAGCTGTCATGGGTCAGGGCTGGGCTGGCCACTAGATGAACAACAGATGTTCTCCATTACCCCCCCTCCCTCCCCAAAGGGGAAGAGAAAGGGAATAAGGGAGAGACTAATGGGTTGGAAAAGAAAACTAAAACTGCTTTAATGACAATAATAATAATAAAATGAAATATATACAAACATATTCAAAACCAACATCGAACCCAATCCTCCTGATACATCACCATCACCACTGATGCTGTGGGCAGGCACTGGGTAAGTTCCAGACTGGACTCAGCAGCAGATGGGAACCAGATTCAGGAGCTGGATTCTGGAACTGGATTCTGGATTGCAAAGGTTGGGATCAAAGGCAGACAGAAATAGTCCTCCTTGGACACCGGCCATTGAAGAAGAGAGATTGACCCTTATGATCCCTCAGTTTTACACCAAGTATGACATCTATGGACTGGAACACCTTGTTGGTCAGTTTGGGGTCACCTGTCCTGTCTGCTCCTCCCCACAGGTGCAGCCTCTCACTCCCTGCACCCCCATCGTGGCACACAGGATTTAGCAGTGACCTTGGTCTGCACAGGAGCAAGTACAAGCAAGAGCCTTTCTGCACCCCAGTCCCTGGTGGTGACTGTAAACATCAAGCGTTGTCACTTCTCGAAGCAGACACTGTCTGCAGAAATACACCGTTAACTTCAGAAAGTGCCATCACTGAGAAGAGACTGAGCTGGCAAGTGAAATCACTGAACAGAGTGAGTTCTGTTCTAGCTCAAACCAGAGCAGCAGCATACTGCAACCTTCCTTTTTTCCAGCTCTGCCTGTGCTCTGAAACAACACAGCACAGTGAAGCACCAAGCTGCACGGGAAATACTGAAGTTAGCTTTGAGAGTCTCAGACCTGGGAGGTAGCGGTGCTAAAGCCACACGGGCTGATCATACTGCCCAGGCTGAGAAGCAGGTGTAATTCAGAGGGAGATGGGTATTTCTGTGTGATGCTCTGTTGTGACATATACTTTGCCTTAAATGAGGGGTAAATCAATTCCTGTAGCTGTTTCTAACTTGGCTTGTCTGCCCACCAGAATGACAGCTTTTAATGCCAGCTGGAATGAGATTGGCGCCATCCCAATAGAAATTCTCTATTTACATTAACAGGATTAAGCAACTGATCCATGGAGATGGCTCATCTCCACTCAGAGCACAGAAATTCACCTCCACTGAAATATGTACCATTATATTACAGTCCAGATCAGTCAGCTCTGCTGAGGCTTCACAACCCCTAGAGCGGGATCTGCCTTGTCCTTAAGTGGCAGTGGCGGCTTCTGCCACAACCTGTGGAAAGATACTGGTATCTCCACACAGCAAGACATCTCGCCTGTCTTAGACTCTTGAATCTGCAGTTTTCAAATTGTGCAGAGTGCACTGGATGACCTAGAAATTTGGACTGCCTCTGGTACTGTTGTATGCCAACTTGGGTCTTGGCTGACACTGGAATCATAACAAAAATAATGCAAAAATCTGCATAGTGTTTAAATGGCTTCCGCATCCAACTCACCTCAGCGTGAGAGAAGACCTCTCCTGACTGTGTTAAGTTTTATACCACTGGTGCCATTGAAGGAAAAAGCAGTCTTGCAGCAGAAAACTTGAGACTCTCAGTATGATGTTCTGCTAAATGACATCATCCTCTGAGTATCTGCTGTCAAGTCTGGTGATTAGGGACGGGCATGAATGAGGTGAATAAAGCTTGTTCTTTGTGCCAAACTCCCATGTCATGTAAAATTCAGATAAAATTTTATTTAAAATGTAACAACAAGGATCTTCCAGGGCAAGATATGTCTCTCTGTCTCTATCCCCTTGAGCAGTAATTCACCACAAAGGTCCAAATGCTACTAAAAGACTGTATCTGGGATTTTAGGGTCAATGAGTATGAGGAGAAATCACGAGGAAATTCACTGTTAAAATTCCAAACAACTCTCCACAAATCTGCAACACCCACAGAATTTCTGCAGTGACGAAGCTGCTGTTGTAGTTGCCTGCCCTGCAGTCTGGTGTCCCAGAACAGGGACATCTCTGGTGTCCCATCTCTTTGAAGCTGTGGGGTAGGGCTACCATCACCTTAACTTCAAGTCAGCAAGAAAACTACCACCTGTCCCTTGGTTGAGTGGTAGGAAACCAACACTCAAGGAGAACCTCTGCTCTACAGTAGACTTGCTGATTACAGATGGGGCCTTACTCGCAAGCAGTAGAGATTTCGTATTTGGTTCTAACATACACTTCATGGAGTCAAGAAGCTTGTACAGAAGAGCTTTCAAACAAACCAGCCACTGAGCCACCAGGCCGTGGAGACAGTCATTCCAGCTCTGGATAGTTCACCTACTCTATCCTGGAGCTGCAAACAGTAATAGCGTTCAAATAGTTTGCTCCCAAACCACTATGAACTGCAAGACAGAGTAAATCTTCGTTAAAGCTTGGATTACATGGGGATGTACTGGGATTCCACCAGCCAAGGTAAAGAAGAAAGTTCCCACTCCACAGGTATTAGGCATTGAATTTTGCCCTTTCTGGAGGTGATATGGGCTGAGCTGATCTGTTGGATTAGTTCTGTCACCAAAAGGGTTAACCCTATTCTCCTGTCTTCCCACTCCATCACCTCCTCTGCTGCTCATTTGGCTGCTTGATGATGCCATTTCAGTCCTCAGACAATTGCCCTGGGGGAGGGGGAAAAGAAGACCGAACACAGCTCCCTGTTAACAATTTGTATTTTTCATGGGCTTGATTTTTAATCTGTTTCACTTGTTTGTTTTGGTGGGGTTTTTCCTCCTTCTGGAAAGAAAGGGAGAAGGGCTGAAAAGAAAACCCACAAGACTGACTAACAGATGAACAGAGAGCCATTTGGGAAGAGCCCCTCTCTTCACAAAAACATGTCAGCGGTGAGCTCAGTAAGTAACCGAGCTTGCGGTTTCCGGTACAAATCACCCTCCAGAGAGAATTATTATAATACTCTGTGTCCAGGCTGGTTGATGTTGGCAACTAGTGCAGACACATGGGGGGCTCCCAACAGCCACGTACAAGAGCATCCACAAGTAGGGACGGCGTTGCTACTCTCTTGGCTAAAAGATCTTAGGCTGGATAATGCCATTTCTACATGCCAGAGCCATCGATTCAGCTCACAGCACCGCTGGAGGACAACCAAGTACTTTTCAGTGACAATACAAGCACACCTTGCAACATCTGCACTGTACTAGAAGGACTCCAAAATGGAAACAAAATGCCTTGCACATAAACTGCAGGGCTAACAGTAACTCTCATAGGAAGGAAATCTTCTGTAAACTCCAACACTTCACTGAAAATGGCTTCATTTAAAAAGCCTTAAAAAGCCTTGTCTGTATTGCATGTTGCAGAGATTTAATGTAAGATGCCAGTTAAGCCAATTTAGTTCAACTATTAAAAAAAAAACCCTGGGAGGATACTTAATTAAATTTCAATATGATTTGCACAGGTTCATCCTGTTCAAGTTCACCTCTTATTACTTCAGGCTGCTAGCTGAGAATCTAGAAGACATGCTCCTGGCTTGGTTGAGAGAGGCCAAAAGGTGGGCTCTCCCACGACAATACCCCAGCTCAGGCAGTTCAGTGCTGACCCTAGTGAGTAGTGACTGAAGACGCTGTATGAGGGACAGAAAGGTCTGAACTACTTGGAGGTGTCTCTGGGGAACAGGCCCAAGTAGAAACTTTGTGGATAAGCTGTCGCATTGCCCTCACTCCAATTCATCCCCAGGGCAGAGAGCATGGTAGAACTTGGGAGTGGACAGCTTTGGGACATGAAAAACTTGAGCCTCAAAAAGACCAAGGAATTACAAATCTGTTTTGAGAGGCTTGAACGAACCAGACCCCAAGGAGGGGAAGAGCCTATACCATAGGTCCCTTTAATATGATATCCTGTCTCCCAGGACAAGACGATTAATTAAAGGTTATATAAAAAAACCCTCACATTGAATATACAGAGTGATGCTTCCCATAGGTTTTCCTCCTAATCTTCCAGCACTCAGTGGCTTAAGGGCATCCTACACCATAAACTACAGACAGATGCACACCCTGTGTGCACATGATTAATCTCTTTATCAACATAGGTGTATTTTTGGACTGTGGCAGTCACTTCCATTTATTTACGTGTAAGGCAGAAAAAATCCCAGCCTTCCTTGACTGCTTTAGCCGTAACTCTCATATGGTGAGAAATGGTGAACCATTACTCCTCGTTTGCCTTTCCCTCAAGTTTCATGTTTAGCAGTCCTAAAATCATACGGGCAAGGAGGACTCCCCAAGACAAGTCTAAAATAGCAAACGCTTGCTAAAGAAACCAAGGGAGAAGAGAGAAAAGCAGAAGTAAATATGTATCAACACAGGGTTATAAAACTCTGCGAGATTTAAATAAGAGTCAGTACCATTCCTCTTGTTCTAAGAAAATCAGTATCATCTCACATGTCCTGAGTGAGTTGCTTTTCTTCTGTCTAATTTGTAGAAAGCAACATGTCTAAAACAGAGACACTACTTTAAGGTGCTGCATGGCAACTTCCCCACCAGTTTTATTTTTGGGTTGCTTTGATTTCCACCATGACTTTACCTTCAAAGGTACTTCAGAGCACACCCTGCTGATGGTTCGTGTACACATCCCCAGCCTAGTCAAGAGCCTAGCGCTCACTTTGACATTCATTTTTCATTTTTATCTTCCTAAATTGAAAGACACGCATGCACACACCCCAACATATTTCCCATTTAGTGTCCCAGCCTAACGACTGCACTTTAATTGGCCCAAGGCACTAAACCAAGCCCAATAGCTTTCTGAGCACAAAGCCGAGGCTTACAAACGTTTTCCATTGTTTTCTTTTAACACTGCACCTCAGATTGCGGAGAAATAAACAAAGGCTGATACCCATTTGTCAGACTTATTTAACAGGGTTAGCAGCATCTCTGCTTTGTTTTCTCCTCTGGCCCTGCAGTAAGAGGTGCTCAGAGTGGTTCTTAGGTGAGGTTATTTGCAGAGATAACCTTGACAGTCTGCCTTTAGCCGTGCCAGCCTGGGACAGGTTCTGCCCAAACATCCTCCAGAAATAACCCACAAGTCTGGCGCTGAAGCCCGCAGGAAGCACTGCTTATCTCAGATACGAGCACCTTTCTTCCCATCCTGGGTTGTAGCTGACTGTGCTCCAACACACCCCTTCAAGGGGAGCTTCCCACCACACACAGGAGACATGACACAGCCTGCGTATGAAGGGACAGAGAGGTGGAGCCAAGAGAGACCGTCAGGTTAGCCAAGGGCACCACAGATTCCTGACCCAGCCTCCACAAATGCTCCACCATGTTGGGTCAAGCAGACAAGACACTTGGAACAGAACAATGGCCATCACACAGCCCGTCTAAATGAGAAGCTAACAATGAAGCAGGAGGAATGACAGCTCCATGGCAGGAGGAATGAAAGCCTGCTGATGGAAGGAAACATTTTGAACCAAACACCACATTTCCCCCCTCAGGCTGACATGCACGTTAACAGGGCACCACTTGGGAGCACAGGAATAGGTGTAGAAATAGGGACTTTCAGCCCATATGGTCAACAGCCACTTCTTGTCCCTTGCGAAGCACTGAGCCCCCTGCATCCCCCACCAGCCTCAGGGGGCCAGTCTGGGAACAGATGAAGCCCCCAAGGGACAGATACCAGCCTGACTTCAGGGCCTCTGGATCCGTGAGTCCTGCCAGAGTTCTGGGAGAGACAGAAGGCTCACAATTCGCAAGCCATAAAATCCAGCTCAGCTAAGCTGAGGTTCTTTTTAATTTGAGAAAAAGCTGCCCTGAGAAAAAGCTGCCCTAAGAAAAAGCAAACACTTGCGCCATCAGTATTACCTGTCTGACTTCAGCTACTGCAAAGAAACCTTGAGGGATCTCACTTAAGCCTCAAATGTGCACTAAGTGGCAGGTTTGGTGTGCAGTGCTAAGAGTGACCAGTGCAAGTTTAACAGTTTAATGCTAACATAAGCCATTAATTTAAGGTGGTTATTTTTAGCAGCTGTAGAGCTAAGGCAGAAACGAGGCTTGCGGAGCAAGAAAAACACAAACAAGGACAGTATGAGTCTCTCTGCATCCCTCCTTGCCACTGGCACCACGAAGCTGACCTGCCATGCCCTCTGCCGCACATGGCTCCGTCACGGCCTCCCTGCACCCCAGGGGAAGTTACTGTAAGTAGTGGACTTTTACTTTCAGATGCACTGGTGGTGTTGGGATGGTGGTTATGCTACAACACTACGCAGCGTTCATTTATGTCATGCAGTTTCTCTCACTGGGATCTTCTTTCCAAAGCGGGGAAATTTCCAAAGGAAAATTTGCCTGCAGAGACCTTGAGTCATCCTATCCCACAGTCCACGTACAGACGTATATACGTGTGTGAGCGTACAGATATAACAGAGAGAAAGCCCCAGAGTGGGAAGACCAGCCCTAGGTCAAATCCAAATCCAAGTCACTGCTTCTGTTTGCTTCACACTGCTCATCTGGGGTGGTATTATCTGTCAACTGACGTTGACATTAAAAGCGGAAATCAGGTCTTTAGACTAAATGTGTTACTGTTTGTTTTTGAAAGGAAGCAACAGGCAGAGCTTGATTTACTCCTGCGTAATCTAGAATAAAACCTGTTTTCAAAAAAAGAAGTGCTCTCTGAGACAAATGTATGCAGTAGAAAGAAGCAGCCAGGTTCTAGCAGCAGATTTACCACTGCGTGCCCAGATCAGCTGCCGGTAAGGTCTAAAGATGGGGATGGACACTTGTCTGGGCCCATAGCGACCGGCTGCAGCCGGGGATGGGCTCAGCAGCAGGGAAGGCTCTACAGAGATGTCTGGCCACAGCATGGTGTCCCTGGCAGAAAGCAATTCCTCTCAGGCTCTCAGTGGCCAGCCAGGGCGGTGGGGCAGGTCGGGAATCATTGGAGATGCTTACCACGGCCAGTCGTGCAGCTTTGCCAGGGGAACTAAAGCCTCCCCTCTCTGCCCTGACATGTATCTCCATGTGTCAGCTTCATCTGTAATTTTAAGAGGTAAAAAATAACTCCTTCAGATAAGTCCGTACCTAGGAAGATTTCACAGGAAGAGAGAGATAAAAAGGACAGTTGAATGAAGAATAAATTCTATGATGTGTGAAGTCAAATTCTGCCCAGCAGAACATGGGTCAGGAGCATCTGGCAAATAAAAGGAAAACAAACTTATAATTTTTCCCTAACATAAAAAGAAAAATCCCACAGCCCAGCAGAGATCTGGCTGGAGCATGGGAACACAGCAAGAGGGAGGGAAACAGGGACCATGCCAGGGGGAGGCGAGTCCCCACAATCCTGGTGACTCCCCAAGTCCCTGAAGCAAGAGTAGCTGCTCCCACATCACGGTGTGTCTCACTCATCGGCAGCGTCTGGCATCCCACGGCACAGAGTTTCTGCAGCAAGGTGACACTTAAGGGGAAGCCAGACCCTCACTTGAGGAAAGTTAGAATTGTGCCAACAAGTTACACCAAGGGGAGATGGGTAGAAGGGGAATGATCAGCTGGGCTGGGGGAGCTTAAAATAAGTAATTCTTGAAGCAGACAGTGGAACTCTACCAATTTCCTGCTAAAGTTCGTGACATTTGCTGTAGGCATTTTTATCTGTAATACTTAGAATGATTCTCACACTTCGGTAAGAGTTCCAAAAGCTAATGAATGTGAGATTAATATAAAAACTGTTTAATTTATTCAATTTCCTAATATATGCTTCCAAACCACGCATTACCCAGTCTATGCTTAAATAAATGCTTTGCTTTGGCATTTAACACACCCTTACGTGATGTTATAATCTATCTCTATCATCATGCACAGATGACACAGAAATACACACCTGAAAACTTTTTCCTTCTGGAGAAATAAAAGAAAAAGCCCTAAGGAAAAAAAACCCAAAATTTTAAATTTAAAGCATTCTCAAGCAACTACTAAATTGTAAGCCACTAGTGTACAAAGGCACATCATTAATGTGACATGACCCACGGAAACAGACACGTGTGGGTCCAACCTTGCAAAGCCAAGCTCATACATGTCCTTATTTCTTACGTTCCAGGATTGGACTTTCCTACAGACTTGCTTGAGAATGCTGCTATCCATACGTGCCTAAATATGAACAGCCACACTGCCGCACAGCTCAGGAACCGTGCCGCTCGGTTTTCAGAAGTTACATAGATGGCGGCTAGTGCCAACAGTGGAAGGTTGGTTTCCTGATTAATTTTTTATTTTTAAATATGTTCTCCTCATACATTCAAATGCACATAAAATAGCCCCAAACCCTGTTTCTCAGAGAAGTATCTTCTACCCTATCTACTACCCTCAAAAGTCAATAGGCAGAAACAAATCACAGCTGGGTTTATCGAGCTGCCCTCTTCTGGCCTTTAAAAAAAAAGTCAGCTTGCTGTCACCTAGTTTCTGTGCTTGGAAGAGGCATAAAAATCAGCAATGTTTGTGCAAATATTAATTTATTTGATAAACTGGTCAGAAAAACACCACCACAGACTGTCCTTGAACACTGTA
Source organism: Buceros rhinoceros silvestris (assembly GCF_000710305.1). Lineage (NCBI taxonomy): Eukaryota > Metazoa > Chordata > Aves > Bucerotiformes > Bucerotidae > Buceros > Buceros rhinoceros. The sequence goes on from NW_010400060.1 coordinate 13,453, forward strand.
CAAAACACGTTTTAAAATCCTTCAGCTCTGCACGAGTGTATAAAAATAACTTAAAACACTATCCTAGAAATCTCAGTAGAAACACATGAATTTGCTACTGGGCCGAAATTCAGGTGTAAGGCATTCTGCCCAGAGGGCTAGAGAATTTATCCCTATTCACACCACACCACTGAACTCCTGAGAACTGTTTTATAAAAGCAATACAAACCTTTCAGCTAAAACAGAGGGAAATCAAAAACCAGATCAAAAAAGCACATTCATTTTCATTACAAAGAGGCATTTTCACAACTTTTTGATAAATATGTATGCAGTTTATCCAGCACAGGAGGAATATTCACGAATTTGTTATTTTCCACTGGAAATCCTGTTTCAAAAGTATTACTTTCCAAATTACATATAAGACAAGGACATATGGAACTAAATTCAGCTTTTACACCATATCTACTCAGAAGATTTTCCACTTTTTTTGGAAGTTGAGTGTTCACTTGTTTGTTTTGGGGGGTGTTGTTTGGTTCGGGTTTTTTGACTCTACAGGCCCACTAATCTGAGGGAAAGTCTCAATAATGCTGTGTTCAAAGCTGTGGCCACTTTAGACCTGAAACAGTTCAGTGTATAACAGCTCACCTGGAAAGGAGGAATTTATTCAAATTTAATAAAGTTGCACAGAGCTCTTGGAATTATAATTCATTCCATGTTGGAATTCTGTCAGTTCCAAATTGGATTAATTATAATCACATAAACTGCAAAATGATCACATCTGCGCAATATGCATGGTGGTTACTCTTAGGGGGAAAAAAAAAAGCAACTTTCTGTATAACAAGGCCTTAATAAAGAGTATTTTCTGTTCTTACTAAGGAGAATGTTTTCACAAATAAGTTTCTCTAAAATAAAAAGTCTCAATGAAGTGAGTTTGGAAGCCAAGGAATGTTTTTCTAGACGGTACTAAACTTTTTTCCAAGGCTCTCCTCTTCTTCACGATCAAGTATGTAGGTACAACTTCTCCTCCACTGGCATGTGAGCACACTCATGAGGAGATCTTGCAATTGCTGTGTTATATAACCCAGTAAGCAGAGGCACCACATAATTATCTGAACTTGTGGTTATCTTCTTCAGTTCGGGAGTTCTTTGTTCAGGTAAGAAACTAGAGAGGAATAAAACCAAAACAGAACAGTTGTTGTCCAGCTGTGCTAGCAGTTCTTCCATCACTGCCCACCAGACAATGCAGGCTTCGGGCTATGATTTCATGAAAGCATTCGTTAAATGCCCTGCTCAGCAGCAGCCCAATAGTCAATATTCCCATTGCGTTGCTAATTGCCAGCCAAACACCGCAAGCGACCAGCTCCCACAGGGCTCTTCTCTTTAGGATGATGGAATGCCCTGGTTAAGATCTACACACTTCTGCAGAGGTCGAGAATGACTTCTCCAAAAACCTTTCTTCTGAGCTGCGCCAGTCAGATGCTGCGATGAAAGCCAGTCTCTGGCAATAGCAAGAATGGGGGTCTTTAACCTCAGCATCCAGCCATAAGGGTATTTTCGCCAGAACGCTTAGTCACAGACAGGGTGGTGAATATCTTAAGAGAAAGAAAAAAGGAAGGCTTTTAGTATGGCTAAAATTAATCTTCTTTTCCGGAAGATCAGCTTGGGCATAATGCTCAAAACCACAGCCATTTCTTGAAGTAATAAAATAATACTGAAAAACATACACTTAAAATCCTTGCCATTAAACAGCACACACATATACAAATACCCTTTGTTCTCTTCCTATTACAGTGGAAAAGAAAGAATTAAGGAAGTCAGATGGCTTTAAACCACCTTTTGTTTTTACAGTGGGAACAAGCTCAGCAATGATAAACTCCAGAGTGTGCACCTAATGAGTCAGTATCTTTATGGCTCAAAGATAACTCCTTTGCTAGGAAAGTGAAGTTAACCCAAGGCTATTTGGAAAGAACAGAAATTTTGCCTCTGTACCTTTCTAGATAGTACAGAAATGTGCAACTGACTGCAGATGTAGGTATTGTGTCTGGGATCTGAATCTGGACAGCAGTAAACAGTAAATCTAGAACATCCCATCTTTAAAGTCCCATCTTTACTGCGTTCAAGTCAACACATTCAAGAATAATTACTGTAAAATTAAAAGATACCAAAATTCAAGAAAAGATTCTACAAAAACTTTTTCAATGTTAGCACTATGCAAATAATTGCATAGTTTTGCACAGATGTAATATAGAAAGGAAAAAAGGAAATCAAACCCACTCCTATCTAAACGGTTCAAAGTTGCAGTAATTAGGTACCATCAAAGCCATCTCTCAGGAAGAATAAACTCAGCACAGAATAAAGCACATGCACGTTTCAGTTATGCAAATAACAATGAAGTATCTAAAGATAATGGGGATCTGAAAGCCCTGCAGTTCTGTACGTAGAAGCTTTGCTGCATTAAGGCTGCTAGCAGCTCTCCAGAGAACAGCATCAATAAATGACAGACCTCTCCCACTTTCTAAAAGCATGTAAAGCATTACGCACAGATCAGGAAGACAAATGCACGTCTAATACATATGGCAGAAGAACAGCAATATATTTAAGCTATACTGCATGGCTTGAGACAAGGTTTCTAACTCTTCAGCTCTGATCCACAGACCGACAACCTTGAAAGACAAAGATTAAAAAGCACCAAAAATTACCTGCTTTCTTCTTGGCCCAACGGCACGCTCTGGGCGTGCTAGCCAGTGCCAATGGCTGCAGGGACTACACAGCTCCCTAACTCCAGTAAGCCAGTCATTTGATAATTACTGGAAACATGAGGGTTTTGACAGAATTTGTTAGTTATTCAAGTGAAGACAAAACCTTAGATCCAATGGGTGGAAAGCCATCATTAGCTAACGCGAAGAATCACCCCAGCTTTCAGAAGACACTGTCTCTTCATCACAGATGCTTGACGATGCCTATAGCACGGTACAGTCTAGGCCATGAGGTAACTCTCTGTAAGGCTGAGGGCCTACCAGCTCTGTGCTTGCAGTTATTGGTACTTTGCCTTGCAAGATATTTCGTTCAGAGGTCATCTTTTCCACAGAATAAAATGCTGCTCAAATAAGAGAAGTGAAATCTGGCCCTAATTTGTAAGCAGGGAGAAAAGGGACCTTCAGTCTTAACAGTCGTCTTTAAGTTGAGTAATACCGCGTATCACAGGAGCAATGTATTAGTACTAATGCCAGCGAAGACGTCAGCACTTGACCCTACAGCTCTGTCCCTTTCCTGCTCAGATCAGACATCACTCTCCTTAGCTTTTACATGCATGTAAGATAAAAATAACACCAACATTATCCATCATTCTGTTCATCCAGATATGCACACTCCTCATGAATTCCAGACAATTTTTAAGCATTTTTTTTAATCAAAGAGTACCATCTTGCACTTTGATTATTTTTGTTAATTGCTTAAGAGATTAAATTAAGGAACAGGCATAAAAAAACCTTTTGAAGACTGGTACTAAAAATGATCACTGTTCCCTGGAGCTTTTAAATAGTGCATTTCTCCTGAACCAATTTCTTCCTCCCCCACTCAAACAAATATGATTATCTGAAATTACCTCCCTAAATTATGTCTAATCATCATTCTATTCATTTTCAATTTTAGCAGCTCAGATGTCCAGAATAATTTATGACTATCATCCTCTCTTCACACTGCATATGCTAATATCCCACTTGAGTTCACGGGTTTGAATGCCTCCCTCAGAGTTCCCTCACCACAGGCCCCCGGTAAGATAAGAACCTGCTACCTGTCTTCAAGGACTTCCAAGAACACCATTAGATGATACTACAGGAAAAAACAGAATCTGTACTGCAGATGCTTTGAAGATGATTCAGATTCCTAGCAGTTCATTCCATTAACGGAGTCGAGAGTGCATTGTCTATACTGTATCACTTTGGCAATGCAAAAGAAGGGAAGCGGACTTCACTTCTGCAGACCAGCATCCTGGTGCACCCTTAACACTTGGTAGCTAGCACAAACAGGTAAAACCAGAGATTCTGTACAAAGGTCTTTGGTGGTGATAAACAGTTTGCAGGGATCCTCAACTAACACAAACTGGTCTTAATGCTACTAAAATCAGTGGAGCATCTCTGATTTACACCTGGGAGGAGCTGCCCCCCACCTGCTAGAGAAAATGAAGCTCTTCATTAAAGAGGAACAGCAAGACAAAGACATGAAGAAATGTTTATGCAGCCTCATGTACTTCTTTTCAAAAGTGAAGGCCTACAGAGTAAAGAAGAGATCTTTAAAAGTGCAGAATTTGATAGAAAAATTGTCATGTAGCTGGTCTCCTTCCACAGCACCAGTTTATAAGACCATTTTGAGTACACATATCTAAAAAAAATTAGCTTTGACAAGCACTTTAGCAGAAATAGTATTTGAAGCCTTCATAAATGGATCTTTGAGTGGGAAGAAAATTCTGTACTTCCCAGTAGAGAGCGCACTGGATTAAGAGAGACCATAAACATTTCACGAATGAACCATAAAAAAAAAAAAATCTCCAATTAGACCTAAATGTTAGATTTCTAAATATTAATACCAGATAATTTCCTGTCCTTCCCTCCTGACTACTTGCCCCTAAATTTGGACGTTTTTAATAGAGCTTTGCTATTCAGATTGCCAGCACCTTACCCCAGAATGCTACAAAAGCCGGGCTATGAAGTGACTTCATATACAAACCTCTGCACAGACGGGATGAATTCCTATGGTGTTGTCCAGCTGTTCTTTTGTCATCCCACATTTAATAGCAGCTGCAAACCCTTGGGTGACTTCTCCAGCATTTGGGCCAAGGACATGGAAACCAATGACTCTCTCCTAAACAACAAAGACAATGAAATGCAAGCACGGTCACACATTCAGTTCTCTCTAGACAATGTGTAAGGTTTTCTTACTCAGACTATATAATTTAATCAGTTTACAAAACATACCACAAATTAATGTAACCACACAAATGTGAACTATCATTAGCACCAACAGATGGGAGAGAGTACACTTTTGTTCTCTGTCTGAGAAGGTTCAACCAAGAACTCAAGAATCAACTTCCTTACAAAGTTTTGCGCAGGAGTCCTCCATTTACATCAATAGCATACAAACTGAACAGACGTGGTCTATGACTGATTATCGTGTGTGTCCTAATTGCAAACACACATTTAAATTTTATTCAGGGAAGCTATTCCACTCATTCCTACATGCCTCATGCCTAAGTAAAGGTGCGTGAAGGTTTGCAACAGCAGGGCCTACGCGAGCTGGCTGCAGGGTGTCTATACATGGAAAAACTTCCAGTTTGATGGTTGCTTACAGCAAAGGGACACAAGCTAATCTTCTGGCTAACAAGGTGTGGCAAGAAGCGTATTACAACTGAATCGACAACCAGTCTTGTTGCTGTGTTCTCTGTCATTGGGAGGTAATACACCTAGAGACTGGCAAAACGAACTGAAAGACATCCAGTTACAAGGAAGCTACTATTCATGCTTCTCATATGGATATTACCCTTCAATTGCAAAATACGCCAAACAGCACACATATCCTCAGCAAACACTGAACAGAAGAAGCTGTACTGACCTGACCTCCTTTTCTTAAAGAAAAGTCAGATTTTGCTGAGCATAGAGGCAGTCCAGTTGGTTATCAAAAGTTACCTGCTCCTCCCGCTAAACTGCACACATAAAGGAGTGTGGATACTCAGTAAACTGAAAGGTTATTTTTCTTTGGTAAGTCTGAGGACTGAGATTTACCACAGGGTTTATTTAAATAAGAAAAGCTATAAGTAGGTAATAACTGAAATGGAATTATCCCGATTTTCCTTTAAAAATATGGACACATACAGGAATAAAATCACAGTAATGAAACCAAGGTAACTGCAGTTTTAAACAGTTACTGAACTATTTTTCATCCAGGGTAACTTTCAACTCTACCCCTACATGTTTAAACATGTTCCAAATAGAAACAAATTAATGAAACACTTTAAATTAGCATTAAGCCTTTTGTTTTTCTTAAGTAACTTTGGATCAGGAACATAACCATGGGTTCTAAATTAGCTTCCACACTAGTGTAAACTCCTCCAGAAAGAGGAGATGGACAAAACCAGTCAGGTTTGCAAATTTTACAAAATGCTCAATGCTGAGAAAGACAAGAAGATAAATCTGTATCTAATGACAAAATAGGTAAAATAGATTAAAAATATTTTTAGGACTGATATCTTAGCAGAAATACATTTTAAATGCATACTATTCTTCCTAATAATTCATATTATTAAAACAAACTAATTTTTTATTAAACAGATGATGATAATTCAGAGACGGTCATACCAATTCTTTTAACCCATTAGTTATTTCGCTTGTGCTTCAGCAGGTACTGTACCTTTCCACTGCCAGGAAATTTTATCCTAGTCCAAGGATAATCCTGGCATTATCACCCTAAATGAGATTTGTGCAGGCAAGATACATTAATCCTGTTAGAATGAGCTCAAGAGTTTTACAGACACGTGAATTTGTAGAGGTTACAAATTCTGAGTGGCCTCAACTTCAGAGAGAAGCATCTCCCAGAAAAGAATGTCCCAGTTTGGGAAGGAGAGAATGAGACAAACCAATACAGCTTCTAATCATTTTCACATGCATTGATTTGCTCACTTTTCAAAGCTAGTGAACAGTCTTGGAGAGATGTAGTTCTTATTTCACGTATATGGAAGCAGTACCACATACCAACAGCAATGAATAGATTTTTCTGTTTTAGTAAGGGCCATTTTTGTACAAACCGAAGTTTTGTATTACTATAAATATTTATTGCATTTCAAAAGGCAGAAAAATTTAAACTAATTTTAATTGGTTAAAAATAGCGTATTTACAGCTGTGGTATCAACAGTCCCTATGAGGAATGTACAGCTGCTACTGTGTCTGGAAGTAAAGATGCACTTACATTATCCTGAATATTGCATATTATCTTCGCATAGCATTTGTTGTTGTCTCTGGACGGCACAGTCCATTCCAGCGGCCAGAAATGACTATGGTATACCTAGAAATACAACACAGGTTAAAAATAATTAGTTGTGTAATTTCATAGCAGAGAGCACGATCCTCCAAAACGTGCCAGATTATCTTAAATTTGCCTCATCCACCTCCAAAGGTGGAGCTTCACTACTGACAGCAATCGCTTTCAGAAATCACATGTAAAAACTTCCAACAATTGCAACACAACACAAAAATGAACCGTTAACTAATAACTCTTCATTAGCAATCAGCCATGCACTCGGAATTTGGAACACTTGAGATCAGGATAAGACTCTTGCTCTTTGATGAATGCCAAAGAAGGAGCCCTCTACAAAACAAGCACTAGTGTCATCCGATAATTCAAAAAAAAAGAAAAAAAAAAGCAGCCATAAGTGTATTACACTTTCAGGATGCAGTGCACCAGGCTCTCACTAAACTAGACACATGCAAGATGACTGTATTGTCTCTGGGCCTACCCAGAATGAAGGCAAAACATTTCTCAGAGCAGAAAAGGGGAAGAAATACCCTCAGGGACTGGTTTTAGGAGAGATAAGGGCATGATTTTGCATGCACTCTTAGTTATGTATCACTGTAAAAAGGAAAGTATATTTAAAAAACAATTTAGACACATTCTTCTGTCTACCCTAGCCAACATCGCTGGGCAAATTTCTAAGTGCAGACAAGTTTGCTTTCCCCAAATAATGCTTCTCAGGTGATCTTCATGGGACATCGAAGTCCAGTTTAGTGTCGGACTCCCTCCCTTCACACTTTCTGTAACATGGTGTTTGTAAGAACAGCCTTAGGCGCTAAGAGCTTACACATGGCTAATTTACTCTTAACCAGCAATCATAGTGAATGAAGAGGGATCACTTACATGAGTAAAATTAAGCGCGTACCTCCTTGCATAGTCAAAATAAGCAGGAAAAAAGTGACTATGACGACTTCATGAAGTAAAAAATCATAAGGAATTTGCCACACTGCAACTACAAAAAGCTCCACTTTGACATTAAAATCAATGTATTGCTTCCAACACATAACCAGCTTTAATTTATCCTGAAGTATTTGCAGATACAAAAAAACCCCACTTTTTCTTTTTAACCAAATATTCCACCTTCATGCCCTGTTTGCCAAAAATAGAACGTTTGCAACTAGAGCTATTGGATTTGGGGACTATTTTTATAACATGTCTAGGAACTGCCAAGGAGGACAAAAATGTACGTAGTCACCTCCTGCCCTTACATCAGAACACAGAATGCTGTTTGAATCAACCTGACATTATTTTAAATTACAAATTGGGAACTAAAATCCAAATGAAACTAAAGCATTTACCTCAATGTTTTCCTCCCCAAACTTCTCCATCGCAGCCTCTTCAGAATACCCACAGGCTCCATACTCCAAGGGAGTGAATACAGTAGTTGGCACATTCACATAATCACACTGTGTGGCATTCAAAACAAAACAAAATAAATACATGACATCAGCAATAAAATCAGCACACTGAGTAAAAATTCAGCAGTATGAAAGACAGGAAGAAAAGTAGGATTATTCATAATTCTGGAAGCTACTTTTAAAAATTGTTTTAAATTAAGCTACAGTCTTGGTTTTGTTCCTCTCAGAGGCATTACCCAGAGCAAGAACAGAAAGACAGTTTAAAGCCACTTTGACATTAGTATGCATAGATGAAAACAAGGAGGAAATTCTGTGTCCTGTTTTAAAAATGTACCACATCACAGGTCAACCTGGAGATAAAAGGTAGACAGTTCAACTGCTTCTATTCATGCTATTTTCATCAAGGGATGCTGCAAAGACACCATCACCATCCAAAACCCATCATCTCTTTTTATCAGCAGAGGCCTAGGTGATGCCAAAGAGCCAAAGACATGAACAACAGCCATTTGGGGGGACAGCTAGAACTAGAGCTGATACTGTGTGCCCCATCACGAGAGGCAAACATTGTCGCCTGACTTCACTGGAGCTTTAGAGTGTTCCAGAGGTTCCCTCCTGGGGCAACCTCTGGGTCTGATCACCCCCACTGTAAAGAAGTTTTTTCTTTTGTTTAAATGGAATTTTCCTGTGTTTCAGTTTGAATCCATTGCATCTTGTCCTTGCACTTTACACTGCTGAAGAGAGTCTGGCTCCATTTTCTCCCATCAGGTGTAAGTATGCATTGATGTAAGAGTCTCCCCCTAGCCATCTCTTCTGCATGGTATAAAAATTCCCAGATGTCTCAGCCTCTCCTCATGTGTCAGATGCTCCAGTCCCTTAATAACAGTCATGGACTTTTTCTGGACTTGCCCTGTATTTCTTGTACTGGGGAGCCTAAAACTGGACACAAAACCCAAACCTGCCTCACCAGAGCCAAGTGGAGGTGAAAAGGTCACTTCCCTCCACTCGCAAGCAATGCTTTGCCAGGATGCATCTGCAAGATTCAGCCTAGGATGTCACTGGCCTTTGCCATGCGGTACATTGCTGGCTGATTGTCAAGTAGTCCTCCAGACCTGTCAAGGCTTTCTCTGCATAGCTGGTTTCCAGCTGGTGGGTCCCCAGCCTATGCTGGTGTTACATCTTCCCAGGCACAGGACTTTGCACTTCTCCTTGCTGAACTCCATGAGACTCCTGTCAGGCCACTTCTCCCGCCTGACGAGGTCCCTCTGACCGCCAGCACTTGCATCAGTCACTTCCCTCCAGTTTGGTATCATCTGCAAACTTGCTAAGGGTGCACTCTGTCTCATCATCCAGATCATGAATAAAGATGTTAAACAGTACTGGACTGGGTATCCAGCCCTGTGGCACACCGCTAGTGACTGGTGTTTAGCTGGTCTTCCTAATGCTGGTCACAGCTCTTTAAACCTGGCAGTTCAGCCAGCTTTCAGTCCACCTCTCTGCACACTCACCTAGCCTGTACTTCATCAGTTTGTCTGTGAGAATGTTATGGGAGATAGTGTCAAAAACCTTTTCTAGAGTCAAAGTAAACAACATCCACTGCTCTCCCCATACCCAACAAATTAGTCATTCTGCCATAGCAGACTAGCAGGCTGGTCAGCTTTGTTTAATTTCTAGTAATTTTAATTTCTATGGATTTTAACTCTAATTTCCTTTGTGACTGGGCATCAGTGAAGATGCTGCTTACTAATCTTTCCCCACCTGACCATAACACTTAATGATGTTTCATACAATCACCCTTTCCAGATTTGTTACAACAGTAACGTAATCCAGCTTCCCATTTAAGTAGTTACTTGTTTCTTGGATTCGCTGAAAGAAATGATGCTTTCTTTGGCAGCATAAGGATTTTCACACCTTGAGAAATGGTTATCTGGCATGTAATGTAAATTAAGACATATCCATAGTATTGCAGCAAGAAAAGAAATTCTGGCTCCAGCTATGGTTTTCTTAAGCTTTGCCGTCTGATGTAATGACATTATGCACACTGATTGAGGATTCTGTGACCACAATACCTGCCAACCTAAAATAAACAGTTCAATCAAGCTCTAAATCTGCCCGACAGGTGAACTTGATATGAATAGAGAGGGCTCTAAAAGAGAAAAACCTTTATGCTCATGCCCCATGGTTATGAAGGCAGGACAAGCACCACTTCAGTGGTGCTTGGATAACAGTTCTTTAACCCTCTCCTCTCGGTTTAAAGATAAGGTATGAACGAGTACGCATGTTACTCCTGTTTGGACTAGTGTAACTTGACAGAAACCTACAACTGCAAATGAAATGTAAACACTGACCTGATGAATTCAACTTCTCAGGTATAAATAAGTGCTCACTTATTGGAACATTTGATCTTCCTTTGCGTCCATACTCAGTTATAAGCAGAACTATGTAATGCATTGAAAACATTCGGAACTATGTAATACATTGAAAACATTTGGATGAGAAGTGAAAAAATTAGTGGAAATAAAATTGAAAATTAAGAGGATCACAAACCCCTATTACACTCTATTTAGGGACCAGAGGTAGCTTTTTAAACTGCCTACCAATTAGAGTTAAAGCATATAATGGGACAGGAATGATTGCTGACTTTTAGGTAAGGCAGTAGAGTTAAAGACAAGTTAAATTATCTCAGTTAATTTTATTATCATTATACTCTGAGAGAAAGAGAAAAGCTCTTAATAGGAAAAAGAGATTACTGCTTAATCCAGAAGGTATTTATTTCAGCCTGCACAATTAGCAGAACATATCTGCAGTACTATCTTTGTAAAGGGAAAATTAAAGTAATCACTGAAGCTAATCCTTAAGAATCTACTGAGTTTTCCATAAACAAGCAGACTTGCACTCTGCACTTAGAAGGAGAGCAATGACGGTGTTTTGCGGCACCTGGTTCCTTACCTTCCTCATTGCCCCAGCATAAAGCCTTTGAACTAACAATCTTCCTGCCTGGATGGCCACTGGTGTGAGTTCCAACTTGTCCTGCAGTATATCTCCAACAGCATAGATATATGGCACATTTGTTTGCTCCTCATCATTGACAGGAATTTTTCCTGTTCTGCAATTTGAATTAACAAGAAAAGAGATCTAAGTGTTCTGCTGTGAAGACTGGAGGTGTAAGTAATCTTGCACGAGTTAGGCCCTTCAACCTTAGGAGAAAGACATGTATTTGAAGTACGAGGGAAAGAAGTCATATTCACGACTTTACAGTCTCAGTCAACAATGTAAAGTAGTGCAGATTTGACCAAAACTACAAGAATTTACACACTGGACAAGGAGGGAGCCCATGAAGTTACAATTCGTCTCTTGAATCAATTCTTTGATGAGGCATAAATCCTTTCCTCAAATACCTCTCTACCACCAGCTGAGCTGTGTACCTTGAGGACAGACAGGAAGAGACATTCTCCCACTCAAACTATAGGATGAAAGAATTCCTCCACTACTGAAATTCCAGACCAGTGGCTAAAGCAGTTTCTATAAACTTACCCTTCAGGCTTCCACACAGAGACAGGTCAAGCTGTTAGACACCCTACTGAAGGGACAGCCAGCAAGCTTTTTAGCTATAAGTATACTGAGCTAATGTACGTTTTTAATTATTAATATTTCCTACTTAATTAATAACTGAGTGCAGTAATCACTGCAGGAAACCCATGTAACAGGGAAACCTAATCAGAACGGCACAGGAACAGTCACCCAGTTACTTGAGGGACCTGCGCCAATTCCTGTATTAAAATCCAACTTTCTCAATTTTGCTTTTGTTCGCAAATACACAGTTTATGCTAATAATTCATTGTTCATTCTATTAAGCTAGTAAAAGTTGCCCTGATGTCAGAAAGGTGAGTCAGAAAGATGAGTCTACAAGACAACATGAATCTACCAATTTTGAGCGGACCAAAACGTCCACTTATTTAGAACATCGCAATAGTTCCCTTCAGTGACATCAGCCACTGCGGTCATATATAACCCGCCCTCTGCACTGTTTCTCCATAGACCACGAAGTCAAGCTCATGGTCCTGTATCTTTTCTTGAAAGGGAAGATAGTCTAGGCCCCACAGGCTTAGCAGATATTTCAGAAATCAATATTGAAAATGTTACCAATAACTCCACTCTCTAGTGAGACAACCTCATTACATCAAACATCAAATGCTCCTCTACAGGACGCAGGTTGTTCCCAAGGGTTGCTCTTAGGCAAAAAATAAACTCCTTCAAACCCTAAAATGCATCATCAGCTCCAACTGTGAGCTTAAGGAATGCTACTGCGACCTTATATTTCAAAACAAATGTGTAGTAGCATTTACATTAAAATATAAACAAAGCCCACCACACCTAAAGGCTGTATGAATGAACAGAATCTCTGCCCTAAGAGGTGGTAGAGATAAAAACCAAGAGATGGGAATAAAAGAGCACAAGGAACCACTGACAGATCCTAGAAAGCCCCATCACTGGAAGAAGCTGAGACACTGACCTGTGAGCCTAGACAGAAGGGAACCGACATCTTTGACCACCAGCATTTAGGAATTGACATTTCGGTATTAAAAAAGCAAATGTGGCAGTACTATGGGAGAAAATGCAGCTTTCTGATACAGAGACTTCTCTTCAAGTGCGTGCAAACGGGAAACAATTTTGTCCTCAAAGCGTTTGAATGTCTATGCATCACTACCACTGCAACAGTAAATGACACAACCTCAGTAGCAAGTGGTATGGAGACATCTGTCCTTACTTTTCATTGATCTTCACTCCAACTTTGTCCAAACCGATATTTCTTGTGCACGCATCTCT
>NW_010400060.1:26768-31384 GCF_000710305.1 Buceros rhinoceros silvestris
TCCGATTGCTAGCAACACCTGCAAAACAGCAACACATGTTGCTGATTTTTTTTAACACCTCAAAAGCGCATTTACATGAGGTTATCTGTTATTTTCATTACATAATAAGGATTAGTATCCTAGGAAAATGAGAGGGGTGAGGGGTGATGGCAACAGTTAATCAAGCATATAATGGCATACCTGCACACTGCAATTTTACTGTTTTAAGTGTGTAAGGAAGTTCCCTGACTGACTTGCCACAGGGTATTAGTTGTATTTGTGAAGATACTGCATCAACAACAGGTTGTGAGAAGACGTGACACCTGTTTGTTTAGCTCTTGCACAAACCATTGTTCTGTGCTAACTCCAGAACATGCTTTAGTTAACATGGAAGCTATTGTAAATCATTATTTATCATTTATGAGAAGTAGGCCACTGGGGAAAAATCCTGCAACTAATTCCATGTGACCAAGCTCATTTACATTCCTAAGCTCAGAAACGGGTTTCAAAATCATGCAAGCGATTTGGCAAGGCACATGGGATTCATGCCCATGGATTCTGGGACTTTTGTCACATGAACTACTTGTTGATTGCGTGCAGTTAGCATACTGTAATGATTAAAATCATTAAAAATTCTAAACTATGGAAAAAACCACCCCACAAAGTCTTAACAACAAATGAAAGGCTATTTCATGTTCTTCATGTATACAGACAGGACTCACAGTATTGTATTCCCCTTCAATTATTTGGTTCCCGTTTGTGGACTTGGCTGTAACTTTCAGTCTTCCAGGAGTTCCTTTCTCAATCTCCTCAACCTACAAAAATTTTTTTGGGGGGGAGCAGGGTGGGAGGGGCGGGGGAAGGGGGAAGAAGAAAAGAGAAGAAAAAAAAAAAGTTTTGTTTCAAATAGAGATCTACAAATGTATCTTTGTCCTACCACATACTTTATCATTGAAAATGTTTAACCGTGACCTAAAATTAAGCATTTATTCTAAAGATATTTTCACCTTTCTCCAGACTAGTGATTACTACTTGCATATTCAAATATTTTATCTCCATGCATTCATTCTTCTAAATACAACACAATGAGACCTCATTTCTGTTTATAAGAGTAGATTGATAGCTAAGATCTTGTTCAAATCCTCCATGTGAGCTGCTAGCATCCACAAAAGGGTGAGAAGGAAGGGAACTCTTGCAAGACCTGAAAACACCATCAGACATTTTCTCCAAATGTCTGGAGAAAGCCATTGTGCCTTCCACCCACAGGAAGCCACTGCTGTTGCCCAGCCCTTAGCCTTTCCCCTGTTTCAATGGCATTAGTCCGACATATAAAGCTGCCGTGGCCTTGCAGGAGAGGGCAGCAGCTGACTCAATGGCTGAAAAAACACCATCAGCTTAAGAAAAAAAAACTTCTTCAGAGTTCCCCAGCATCAGCTGAAATAAATACTCCTAGCTTTAAGGATCCAGCTGCACAGCCTCTCTCCAGTAAAGCAGCAGCTTACTGTCTATTGCAGCAAAGCAAAGAAAAAAAAAAAAAAAAGAAGCAAAGGTAAATCTTTCTGCAGCTGTGTTTTGTTCAAAGTAATAAAAAATAAAGGTTAATTTAAAATAAAACAGAACCCAAAATACACCCTATTCCACAGCCCACCCCCCACATACCAGAAAACAATAAAGCAGAAAGAACAATACCTAAGAGCTTTTCCTAAACACTCCTTTTCTCTCTAATAAATAAATTAGCTAAACAAGTGAATGGAATTTGAAGCTACATAGGTGGGTTATTTTTTGTCCTCAATAATATTCACTGGACTGCGAGGAAAGGACTGGATATCCTCAGCTACACTTTTTCCTTCACCCTCCCAGGAAATGGCAAGTTGCCCGCCTGCTGGCTGCACATACACGAGACACCTAAGTGTGCAACACTTAATTCTGGGAAATTTTAGAGTTCATTCTACAGATGAAGTACTTTCCAACAACTGTCCTACTTTCTACTTCGTATTCAGTATTTAGAGACAGAAAAAAGCAAAGTTTCTGATGAAGTTCTAGTTTTCCCTGTCCTTTATTTTTTTTAATTTAAAAAAGCCCAAACCTTCTGTGCCATCCCACCAACTTTAAAGGATCACTGTGTTAAACTGCTCCTGTTCAAAGGCAGTATTATTTATCATAATTCATACTCTGTCTTCAAACATCCCAGTGAAGGGTTTTAATAAGCACAACACACATAGCTTCGGAAACAATGTTTGAAAGAGATGAGACCTAGTAAAATTACATCCAGCAATTTAAGTTTAAGGATATTCTCAACTACAAACAGGGACAAATATTTTATTCCCACTCAAATCAAAGACATGTAATGAAGTGACAGAGTTAAATACATAAAAGTGCATTTTTTAATGAGACTGATGGACTGCCCTTCACAGGGTGCCTCTGGAGGAGCCCACTCACCATTGAGTTGAAATGATATGCTTGTAAAAACAGCTTCCTTCTTTCTCACCCCCTTTAGAACCTACAAAAAGCTTATCTCTGAAACAGAAGGTAGATAATCACCCCTGCTTTTCATACAACAGGGATTTCTGCAACACAGATATGCATAAAAAGAAAGTTCTCTGAATTTACAGCAAATCTCTTACACTCTGTGAGAGAGGGTCAGATCCACAGCATGGTAAGTGGCAAGAGCATGTTCATGCTACTCTTGATATTGCTAAGGGTGAAACCGAACAGCCTTCACTCACTTTAATGCTTTAATCCCCAAAGCGTTAAACTCGGTAACAGGTTGGCTTAATGCCAAATTGAAAACTGCTTAATACATTATTTTCCATTTCATAATAATTAAGCACTAATTAACCAAAATAATGCTACCGCCCTCTGAAGTCTTTGTTTTACATGAGAAAAGCTCCAGATCTTATCTGACAGGCTTTTCAACCTGACTTTGCCTATACACTTACTTAATGAGTACTGCAACTGAATTCAGTGAAAACTGAGCAAGTATTTAAGAATTCTGTCAAGTAAAGGAAATAGATGGATACTTCTAAAGCCCGTGTACTTTTCTAGATAGTCCACTGGTCCTGGACACATAAGCAGTGTTTGCTGGCACAGAATTTGAGAACTGGCAATGAAAGATGGGATGCACTGGCCCTGACTTTACAGCAAATTAAGCACCTGCTTAATTATAAGCCTGCAAGAAGTTTCACAGATTGCAGGACAACTGCTGAATTTAAGTATATTCAATGTTTGCAGGATTGAGATGAGCAGGAGTAACGACATTTTTAATGCAACATATACTAATCCATCTAATTCTGATAAAAACAATGAGTTCCGGAATTTCATAAAATGTTAATACTAAGACTAAACTTTTAAAAACTTCTAAACTTTTTCTAAACTGTACCTTTCCATTACATAAGATGCATGGACTTACTCAGTTTAAAACAGAAATTAACCCATGCTATATTGTAGCATATCCTGTACTGCAAATTCGCTAAAATCATAACCATCTTCAAACATGGTGACAGGTATATTGCAATCACTCGTAGTCATGTACCACTTTGAGCCTACCTTTATCGGCACAAACTCCCGAATAAACTTGATTCCATGTTCTTCCATATATTGGCCAATTTTGTTTGCAATATCCTGGTCAAATCCTCTTAAAAGGATAGATCTCACCATTACAGTGACATCTAACCCAAGACCTGCAAGAAATCCTGCACATTCCAAGGCAACATAGGAAGCTCCAACCACCAGGGTTTTCCCTGGACAGTAAGGCAGAGAGAAAAGATCATCACTGGTAAAAAAAGAGGGAAAAGAGAAAAGAAAGTTAGAAGCAACTGGAAGAATGTATTGTGCTTTACATTTATCTCATTTCTTCTGTAAGGATTATTCCCTCCCTACTCACAAAAAACAACCCAATAACTTAATGTTTTTTTAATTCAGCTGGAATACAAGATTAGTATATGACAAAATAAAAAGTTCTAATTAGGAATACATATAAAAATTCTGAATCACCACAAAAATTGATGTTTTTTTTTTTTACAGAAACTTACAACAAATTGTTAAGAAAAGCTAGGTTGATTTTTTAACTCTGAATCTTGTTTCAACATTTTGTTGAAATTTTAGCTCCTAAGAGCTAAAAGGAAGAGGAAGAGGTTCAGCTTTAAGATAAAAATACCATCTTCACTTCTCTGAAGACTCATCCTATTGCTAAAGCATCATACACAGTGCCACATATAGAAAGACAATAAAACAAATCAATGTAAACCACAGCAAAAGGCAGACAGAAGTACGACATTATGGAAAACATGTTTATTTGCTTGCTTTTTATTTCTTTCAACTGCTTCATCAAGCTATGTCAGTTCTACCACACTTTGGTCCTAGACTATAAAGCCAGAGCTTCTCAAAGAAGCAGAGACGCATGGAGGCATCACGCTTGCTCTGCAGAGACTTAGGCAGAGTTTGGCAATGCAGTTCTCCGAGGATTTAAATCTAAAATAAGTGTCTCTTTCTCAGCCAACAACTGCAAAGGCTAAACAAAGATGCTCGCTGCAAATGTGGTGGAATAAAATATGATTGTGTAATTAAAGGCTACATCAAAGTTCTTATTCCACAGGGAATCCAGTAAAGATTACACGGGCAGACTCAACCTGATAGTC
>NW_010400060.1:31512-50295 GCF_000710305.1 Buceros rhinoceros silvestris
TTCCTGACTCTCCCATCTTAATGTTATTTTAAAGCACCACTTTACAGGCTGTATTATCTTATTACTTTCATTTCACTACCACTTCCCTTAGAAGGGGAACATACAGCATGGTGTTTTGGTTTCACAGAGATTATGTCAGTTATTTATTTCATTGCTGTAGGTTTGCAAGCCTGTAATCCCAACCTCTGTTTCTACGTTAAGTAATTTACAAGTTACTCTGTAAGAAAACACAAGCACCACTTTACAGGCTGTATTATCTTATTACTTTCATTTCACTACCACTTCCCTTAGAAGGGGAACATACAGCATGGTGTTTTGGTTTCACAGAGATTATGTCAGTTATTTATTTCATTGCTGTAGGTTTGCAAGCCTGTAATCCCAACCTCTGTTTCTACGTTAAGTAATTTACAAGTTACTCTGTAAGAAAACACAATTCATCTGCGTACTACTTTTTTTTTTGGTTAAAATTGTGCTAGAAGTGCTTGGTCTTATCAATTCACCAGACATTTGAAACTGGTTTTCCAAAAGTTGAATTAACTTCACTGAGTAGCTAGAAAAAAACTGGGCTGAGTTTCAAGACCGCCCCTATGCAAGAAGACAGATACATATCTACTGCCTTCACATCAACTGCTCTGAACTCCTGCTTTCCTTGATATTTAAGCAGGGAGGTTTCCTCCAAGCAGTGCTTTTTATTACCAAAAAAATCTTCAGTATGTGAACTGAAAGACACTGAGGAATAGAGAGGAAGTGGGTGTACTGGTTACTGGGTCAGAGATGATGAATTAATTTTATGATGGACACATACGATTTACTGTATTCCAGTTACTGCTGTTATCAGTCAGAAACAGAACCATCCTAACCAGACACCCCCAGCTCTATCATGTCTACTAGTCACCAACGTTTCTGGCACCTCAAAATCTGTCTATAGCTATTCTCCTGTGCTTACTTTCCCCTAACAAAAAGTTACACAGGAAAGAAAAACAGCAACCAAGCAGCCCTGCCCATGCTTCACCACCAACTCTTACAGGCGAAGCATTTACACATGGTAAGTGACTTCATTTTCCTGCCTGGTTTTACCTGCTAATGCAGTATTCCTTGTCTCCAGGTATACCCAGGTAGCGTGGTCGTTCACCAGTGGCAATCAGAAATCTCTCAGCTGTGTACTGCTTCACAACTCCTCTTTTATTTGTTGCCTGAGAACAAAGTATTAGTCCAAAGTGAGTATTTCACAATTCTACCAAGAGAAAATTTAATCTATTTGCAAATCATCCCTATTCAGAAAGGGCTACAGGAAGACCCAGCAAACGTGGCTAGGGAGTACCTTAACCGTGTGTGGCGCGACAAATTCTCCATATGCATTCTCATACGTGACTGACTTCTCTCTCAGGGCAACCCGATAGCCCCAGTTCAGTGAACCAATGTAATTCTGAACAGATTCTGTCATAGTCATCCAATTGTGTTTGACTGTTAGAAACAAAAGTGAAAGGTTCATCTTTCAGTCTATGAGGAGTTCTTTTTCCATAGAGAACCTTGTATTCTCAGACAGATTTTTTTCCAACCCAGTCACCTTTGTCTCATTCCTTTTTTATATCCTGGAGTAACTCTACTGAAATTCAAAGAATTACATCAGCATAGATAACATAAGAGGTCACAGTGGAACAGATATGACTTGAAACAGGGAAAATTAAGACTTATCAACAGCCTTCTATCAACACAAGCTGTGAACAGGTGACATTGCTCAACAAATGAAGACTATGCATCTCTTGAGAGATGCCTCTGCATGTTCTACATTACAGGATTACACATTAAATAAATCCCAATCCTATAACCATGCACGTGAGAACTAATATAAAGTAAAATACATCTTCTTATGTAGTAGTGACAGAGACAGAGGGAAAGGAAATCCTTGCCTGCAATTATGAGGAAGTTTCCAACAGGGGACATTCTGAGCTATTCCCTTACATGTTGTGCTACATTCAGAAGCGGAGCAGTACCTCACTGCTTTTATTCACACAGCAATCTTACCAAATACTAACATGACCAGAAGCTAATAATAAACCAGTCAAATGCTGCAAGCTAATAAGCACCTTGGGTTTAGATTTGAAAAGTGCTTAAGTTTATTTGTCATCTCTCTGAAGCTGCCTCACGTTGTTAAAGCCACCACAGGCTTTAGTGCTGCAAGCACTTGTTTGTGAACCTCCGGATTTTCAGCACAAATGACAAAACTGCAAAAAAGCGGTGTCCTTTACCTTCTTCTGTAAACTGCCATCCAAATTTGCGTGAATCTTGCAAAGCTTGTCCCAGTAAAGCTGCCTGATGCATCAGTTTTTTAGGTATACAGCCCACATTTACACATGTTCCTCCAAGACCTGAGAGAAAGGAACAAAATGGGCTTTTCACATCAGTGTGGCTGATCTCACGGAGAATCAGAGTCTCTGAGTAAAACTCCTTTATAACAGGTTTGCAGTGAAGAGCGACTTACCCCATGAGTTACCCAGAGGCGTAGGTGTGACAAAGTCCAGCACCATCACTTTCTTTTCATATTTGGCAGCCTCCTGCAAAGCAAATTAAGACAGACATGTATCTAAATATTAGAGGTTAAATTCAGAGTAGATAATAACATCATGCACTGCTGAAAAGCTTTGTGACTTTTAATTATGTAATAATGAATGATCTGCAAGGGAACAGCCAGACAGTCATTAATCTTCTGCATTAATCTGTGCACTCAGCAGGAAAAAAAAAAAGGTGAAAGGAAAAAAAAATAGGCATTCATCCTGCTACACAACAGCATGGCACCAGCTGATACACAGAAGATCCTGGGAGTCAAACCTCTTCTTTTCTCCTTCTGTCAGTTTGCTTACACTATTTCCCAATATGTCACAAATTCACTAACTCAGTTTTCCCTTCAAAAATGGTTTCTCAAGCATTTGTTCGAAAGCACATCATACAACGGCATAAGCAGCCGTGTGCCCAAGCATTACAATTGCGCTTATCCAACCCTTTTTCTTGTATTAGAAGGGAACACTCAATCTTGAGTACAGTTTTGATGTTGTAGTTGTCAAAATCAGCTCTTACTCTTCAAGCTAATCAACCTGCGGCAAGTTCACCTTACTGTCGGGATGTGCAGTTGGCATCCAGACTACAAAAGTGATAGTTTATTTTATGGTATTTCCCTTGAGAAGTGTCATAAGCATCTCTACAATCAACGTGTGTAAATAATGCTGAGAAGTCGAATTTCTATACTGATTCCATTATTCCCTTTGTGCTTTCTGAGAAAAAGGCAAAAATCAACAGTGTTTTTCTCTGGTGCCAGTCAAGTAAGCACTACATAGCTGAGAAACAACAATGGCAATTTCCCCTCCGTAAGATGCAGCAAAATAAATTTTACACTTAAGAGTATAAAACTGTGCTGGATCAGATGATAAGTTCTTAGGCAGGTAAGCAGTAACAACTACAGGCACAGGATATTACCCTAAGGCGCTGGCTTTGGTTTGGGAGGAGCTGGACATCCTTCAGCATTATGTTACCAGTAATACTTGTTAATCCAAATAGTTGACAATCATAACATCAATTTTAAATGTATCTTACTTCACGCAAAATACAAATCGTATTTCAAACAATACTGGCTGTAGACACCTTTGAAAAATATTAATAGTCTGGATTTCTGCTGCCGATAAAGGTCAAGGTTGGCCAAGAAGCTAATTCCTATCCACTAGTAGCACCTCTGAGAAAGTTCCTCAGAAAGGTGCATAGGGACTGAGATGCATTATTAATGGTCCTTTATAACGACAAACTCCTATCCACAGCTCAAAAGAGCTTTACTAGTGTAACCTAACTGGAATGCATGGATTCCCAAGCTTACACTCAGCTATATGCTCACACAATACAGCACAGCATTGCATCGCCAGCTCAGCAGAGATCACACAAACAGACATAGCCACTTCTGCAGAGTGATACACCCACAGTAACAAAACCTGCCCTGAAGGCTTTCAGACCTCACTGGGTTCAGTGCAGTGCTGCATGAGCACAAGCCTGCTTAAGGCAGGAGCTGTTCTGTGTGAACTGATAGGACTGGCCTAGCACTTTGGTCTGGGTCTGTGGTTGGATTGCATAGAGTCAGCTTGGCAGCATTTGCACTCAACCGTGGGGACGTGCCTCAAAAAAACCCCCAACAACATCTGAGCACAATGTAGAGAGGAAAAGGAAGATGTGCACACAAAGCTGCATGTGTCATAGCAAAAAGCACATATTTAATCCACTTAGTTCAACTGCTGCAAACCTGACTGTAGGTACCTTAAACTTGGTATAAGGGCTGTCTAGTTGCTTGGGTTTTTTTCCTTTTGTTCTGCTTTTTAAAGCACTGTTTCTTAATTTGCTAAAAACCAAAACGAATTAATAATCTGAGTATAAATCAGAAGATTATGCCTATAAAAGTTTCACTTCATGAAACTGATGAGAAATACACACGTTACTACTGATGATGTTGACTTCATTGCTCTACCATCTCCTCTACTCTACAATCGCTTGAGAACACGAAGAAGCAATATACTTTATACACCGAGTTGAAGGAACAAGGCAATTTATATTCCTAGCTACACACCATTTCTGTCCCACAGCTGAAAAATGACGCAATAAACATCACTGCTGTGGCTTCACAACACAGCATATGTAAACAACAAAGCAGAGCAGTGTCCTGATGGAAATTTCAACAGATGGCTTTTTATTATTGCAAACTGTTTTTGCATTACTGCAAGCTCCCTTCTACTCGTTACTCTTCTGTCCTAAAACATCCCCATCCTCTGAGAAACAGTGTCTGCTTGTCTTTGCAGGTTCTGAGAATTTTTAATAGATCTTCTCTTCCACTCTATGCCATGACAATTGTGCCTCTATCGAGAGGAAAGCATAAACTACCGAAGCAGTTTATGGACATAAGGCACATTACAATCCACCACTTAGCACCGCACTCTGCCATTATATAACACAAGTTCTTCTAAGGGACCAAGGTTTAGTGTGAATCCAGTGCTATGCTGAAATATTTTCTCCTCGTTTTCTTTCATTCCTCAACGACCTTCACTTCTCGGGATCAAAATAAATGCCTCCTTCCGGAGGAATAATCCAGTTTCAGGATTGAACCTAAGTATTGATGCAAAGGAGAGTTACTGACTTACATTAAGTTTCCACAAGTTTCAAATATTTGGGATAATGATAACTCTAAGAGCAGTTATTATATATATTCTACATATATATTTTCTGCATCACTGTGGATTTCTTTAATTCTAGATATGTTTCTAAAAGCAATACCTGAACAAAAAAATCATAAATTATGTGGCTACAGGCAGGAAGTACCAGACCCTAGAAATGCTGGGCGAAATCCTCACTCACTTTGCCTATGCATAGGTGAGTGAAATCTCCATTTATGCATCTATATAATATCATGAATCACAAAAAGGTCTCCATTGCTAAGAATTAAAACAACATACGCAACTATTTCTGAAGAGATACTACTTTCAGATAAAACTAGAAACCCCCAATGTTAATTTTGAATAGTTTTTAAATATTTTTCAATTATGATTTGATACTTAATATTTGATGAGACATCTGCCTGCTGTTTTCCAACAGCATCATCTCTCATTAGGGGGGAACAAGTTTCATTCTATTAAGAAGTAAACCACGACATTGAAATGTTGTTCTTTTTCAGAACGTAAAGGAAAGAATATTATATAACTGGGGCTAACCTCAAAAGAAATCCCACTGATCAAATAGAAATGTTATGATCCTGCAGTATTAAAGATACCTAGATCCAAGACATTGAGGATGTCACCCACCTACTTACAAGTAAAGCATAAATCTGTATTTTCTCTTTCATACCTTGGCAGCTGCCAGACCACCTGAGCCCCCACCAATGACAATGAGATCATAGTCGTAGGAATGCGGCACTGGCCTATGTCCATTCATTTCCAGTGGTTTCTGAATCTCGTCTTCCTTATGTGCCTGAACAGAGAAAGCAAACGAGGATTAGGGAACATCTAAACATTACCCACAATGCTCAAAAATTTGTATTTTCAGCAGCAAATATTGCAGTAAGTACATCTGAATTTTCTGAGGTATGTTTTTAATTAGCTTTTAAAGATTTTAATCTTCTTAATCCATCCTTGAAGAGTTCAGTACCTATTAGATACTGAAATACGAATTTTTTGTTCCTTGGAGCCCTGGGTTTCCTTGCAGAGCTTCGTTTTCCACATTAACACAACTCCGGTCTCTCCTCATACTGTGTACTCCAGGATCAGATCCATATCTGCTGACACAGGCATTCCATTAATTTATTTTACTCTCTTCATCTAATTAGTGTTTTTCCCCTCCTCCTGCATATATTAGGAGGAAAATACAACAATCATATACAACATTGTAGTAATCTGCAATTAGCAGCCTTTCCAACTGAATGAACAGAACTGAACGAAGAAAACAATTTCTGAAAACTACATTTTTGTAACATCCCTGAGTTTATTATTGCTTTGGTTTAGCATTTTGACTAACTTTGGTGTCAAATCAAAGTGAGATCAAGTGAGATCACTAAAAAAAAAATCTTTTGTGAAGCTGTAATCAGATGACTACTACTACAGGAAAACAACCCATAAGTCTCAAAACAACAGCAGTATGCCACAAAGATCATTGCATTGTCTTCATATATTCTTTCTAAAGTGAGCCTTGTACTTAATTTGCTAAACTCCAATTTATCAGGGCTTTGCACCTTCAAGCCTTTGGAGTTGCTCACAAAATTCTCAATGCCTCTCAAACATCATGAAAAGATCTGGAGTGAGTAAAAATCAGATTCCTCAACTGATGTAAATCAGGGAGCATCAACCATCAACTGTCATGACAAAAATTTTAAGACCAAAGAAGTAACTTAATCCCTTTACAAATCTGCTTGCTTTCATTCAAGTGTTTCTGTGTGCCTAACTAGGTAGGACTTGATTCAGTACTACTGGAAAAAAGTACTACATGGCAATAAAAGGCAAGAAGAAACCCCCAAGAAGTTTCCCTTCTCTTTTCACTTTAGTTTTCTTTTGCATTAAGCAGCCCTTTGTGCTCAACCCATTCTACTGTCGCCTTCCTCTGAGGTTAAATTATTCCCTGTGTGTAAGTATAACTGTGACTACCCTAGAGATTGTCACCAGCGCACCCTATCACTGCCAAAAATTCCCTATTCCTCCAGCAAATCACGCAGCTATGTCAGCAGAAATCCAGACTGTGAATCTGTCTGTAGAAAGTTATATTTTAATAGTATTTCATAAGCATAATAGTATTTCATGTTAACAGCAGAAACAAAACCTAGAAAACACCTGTGGCTGCTGTGAAGACATCCAAAAATACCTCATCTTCCTTCCTCTTCTCTTCCTGCCCTGCCACCCCTTTATATAACCCAACCACTGCCTCTACTTTGCATTCTGGTTTCTACTTTTCTAGCAAAGCCAGGCTCAAACTTCCTATTGCAATCAGAGTAAGAGTGAAAAAGGAGCACATATGGTATTATGATACGTAGTTTCACTTTATTCGTGTTTAGGGACATAAAAACAGATAAAGCGTACCGCTCTTTTCCAAAGCACACCACCTTGTTTGTTCAGTGGCAACAGGATAGTGTGAAGCCTAAGGGCAGACTAGCTCCCACACAGTCATGAGACCCAGCTACCAAGAATGGTATCTTTATGATGTATATAAAGAAACCGCCATACCTACTCATTAAACTTGCTTAGATCTCTACTTATATAATGCTGGTTTTTTGTTTTTCTTTTAAGGAAAATGCTTTATGTTTTCACACGGATTAAGAATCTTCAGCTTCTATTCCCTAATGTTTGGTTCATTTTTCATCAGTTCTTCATAATCATTGTTCACGAAAACATATTAGAAGTTTAAATCAGACCAAGCGAATTACAACCTTCCCTTAGGAAATCACCTCCTAGAGCCCTGCTCCAAAGCGGCCAGGAGCTTGACAAGCTCCACATTACATTTACAGGGAGAACTTGTTCACGATCACAATCCCTTCCTGCGAAAGGGATGTCCCCATTTCCATTTTTCTCCCAAGAATACAATTTTTAACAGAAAGCCTACATTCTTCTTATTTTTCAATGTCAAAACAAAATTATAGACTTTAAAATATATCTCCTCCTACCTTTAAATCCTCATGATCTCCTATTTGCTTCTCCTGTAAAAAAACAACTGGCTGTGAAGTTTCTGCTGTTACTCCGCACTGCCCTTCTTGCAGCTTCTGCGCTTCCTCTGTGAAGTAAAGAATAAAATACTGTAGTGTCTGGAGAGACGTCCTTTATGAAGGCTGAGCTCCTCAAGCGAAATTATCTGGGGGAGTGGCCTGGCGGCTTCATCGCTTCCTCATCAGCAGCGTGCCTGTCTCAGGGGAGCGTTTCCTAAGGCAACTCATGAGTCATTTGCAATGTTAGGATGACTTGCTATATTTTTCTCTTTAATAAAATCCCATATGAGAGTTAGCTGGGGTTTCAGTACTTTTTTGCCAATCTAACAATATGCTTGGAACAAAGCAAGGAAATAATATTTGGTGTGGCTAAGCCTGAAACTTCAGTCTTAAACAAAAAGAATGATTTTTAACTTTCTTGCCCAGAAGGTGCTTTTCTTATTCTGATGTGTTGTCATTTTTTTCAGTCTTCTACTTTTTAAATGGAATTAAAAGGTTTTATTTTTGCCCTGCAATTAGTTCTCTGGAAACTTCTTTCAGTTTAGTTTATTGATATAATACTGACCTAATCCAAGCAACTCCACCCCACACTCGCCCTCCCCCCCAAAGTAGTTTCTGCCCTATGGTATTGCTCGTACTATAAAATCCTCTAAATAAATGTATTCAAATGTTGGAAAAGATCTGTTTGCCCATTGGTCATAACTGATTTTTTTTTTGAGATATATATATCTCCAATAGAAAAGGTTGAGCATATTAGTGGAAAGAAAAAAAAAATGACATATTTACACACGGTGATGCTTCATTTGATTGGAACACAAAAAGAAAAAAGAAAATCTAATACTTGATTGGAATCCATTATCAGCTCTGCCTTCCTCCACATAACTCTTGAGTTATGTTGAGCTTAATTTCCAATAAATGGGTCAGTACACACTTGTTTGTACTTAATCACATACATACTTCGCGCTGCACAAAGAATATTAATTAGCAAACTCTGGCACGTGCACCTCTTTAGACAAACAGCCATAGTGGATGCGTATACATTCCTTGGGCACTGAGCCCACAAACCTGAAGAGCATTAACACACACGCGCACAAATGCAAAAAAGGCAATCACTGAAAATTGGTCTGTAATCTTGTCAGCTCTGATCTCTCCTCTGGAACTTGGGTAAAATCCCTCTGTCTCACAAAGGTCTTGGGAACAATACTTTGCTGATGATGGTAAAAAGGGGCTTAAAGATCAGAATCATTACACAATAGTTAATAGTAATATTAGCGTCAGATAATCCTTGGTCTGTTCTAGGTTGCAGGAAGAACACAGGTTGCAGGAATTAACACACATCTAAAAAAGAAAGAAACACAAGAACACAGGTTTTGAACACTGGTGACAACCTTCACAATGGAGAATTCTTTTTCTTCAATATATTATCCAAGCTACAGCCCTGCATGTACCTGAAGCAACCCAAGCCTTGTATTTTATTCCTATAACAAGTTTGAACAACCTCAGGAATGTTGACCTAAAACTGTATCTATAATGAGATAGAAATCTAGTCGTTAGACAACTCAGGCATGTATATAAACATCTCCAATTATTTTCAGGTAGACCTGTGCTAGAGGTGTCTAGATTTAGTGATGGCCCCAAAGGCAACCATAACCTCTGGCAGAGACTTGAAAGAGTTTGTGTGCAGGCTGCCGCTGCTGCTAGGGGCCTCTCCTCTGTTGGTTCGGGCAAACTGCCACAGGCAGGATGACAAAGCAGAAAGTGCTCTGTGTATCACGTGCTTGCTCCCCATAAAATTCCATCCATTAAAGGCAATTACAATAATCCACAGTCCTGGTGAATCAATACTTTTAGGAAATCAATCAGCACGTGCCATTTTGCAGAACAAGACTGCTAGGGTGAACCTCGACCCCTGAAAGGCTCTGGATAACCTTCAGAGGTGTAGTGGTGAGGATGACTCTCCCTTCCCATAAGCACCAGCATTACTCCAGCAAGTCTGTAGCAAGTTTCAGTCAGTGCAGGAAGACCCAGTGAGGCTCCTACCCTGCTACCACCATCTTTGGTTTTGTTAGTCCCAATCTAGAAGGTGGTGGCTGTTGAGTGCTACCTCCCCTATGTTCAACCCAGTGCCCCTTAACATGGGGTGAACCAATCTAACAAATCACTATCAAAAGGGGACAAGCCTACTTTCTTCCACCACACTTCGTTTTTTTTTTCTTCTTCTTGCTGTCTGCATACCTGGCACCAGCTCCAGGTGGCAGACAACCAACAGATCCTTACATGAACTAAATCAACTCACTAACCTAGGGGAAAACTAAGCCAGGAGAAGAAAAGATGTGGACAGTTTCCCACCGGCCCAACAAGCTCAGACAACTCAGGGAAGGATCCTGTGAGCACTGCAGCCAGTGCAAGACAGGAGGCATACCCATACAGACCAGCAGAGAGGAAGAGAAGGCAGCAACATTTATCTCACTGGTAGGAACAAAACCACCAGTTTTGCTCAGTAGCTTGTTAAGCCAGCAAAATTACCCCACCCTTTTACCATTTCCGCTAAATCCATTTCTGAAGCAAACTACTCTAAGCCTCACTGCCGCTTCTTGAGCAAAGAAATAAATATAAATACAGTAAAACACTATGGTATTTTTAATCTGTATCCTTCCTTATTGGAAGTGAGCTTCCTCCAAAACCAAAGTCCTCCCTGGTACCGAGGCCACTGAACTTTTGACTGTCAGTTGCGTAACTTCTGGTGGGGCTGAAAAAAGGCACAATTAGTTTCAGAATGCCTTGACCAAGTGGGAACATGACCAGTCCAACGCAACAGCCTGGACCGGCTCATGAGCAGAGGTGCTCCAGGATAAGAACGGCATTACTCTGCAATAGCATCATCCAAGGATCCAAGGCGCTGCCGAGGCAGGACGTGGGGACTCATGGAAAGCATCTGCCCTTCAACTACTCAACATGAAAGTCTGTTAATTGCATTTCAAGGCAAAGGTCTTCGCTGATCTACCTAGATTTTGTGTATCACATAGAAGAACATTATTAACAAGAACGAACTTCACATTTCTGACAAACAATGTAGTTAAAAAATAGCAGCCTCTACTCCAGTAGTTCAAAAGATGTCTCTGATTTTGCAATGCCATTGAACAAGGATGTAACTTGCTTTACAGCCTTATCTTGAGGCATCTGAGAAGTACAGGCTATTTCATATGACGAAGAACGTTTACCTTGTGCTCAGGTTAGCTTTTTAGGTGGAGAAATTTTCAGCTTTTCCTTTACCTGGATGAGTGCTCATTTCTGCCCTTTCAACATAGGTCATTACTTCCTCCATTGAGTAAACTCAAACATTTGGAAGTGATGGTAACAAAGCCACTATATCACACACATTACAACAAGAGAAAAAACCCAGCCCTTTAAAATACACACCTCCAGGCTGGATCATATCACAAATCCATGCTAAGAGGCTGCCTTGCAATCACCTAACTGACAACACTGCAAAGGAATAGAAACCTGGGTCAGGATGCAGGGAAGGACGAGAACCTCTTAAACCGTCCTTGCCCTTGCAGGCCTCATAACGCACCCACACCTCCCTGAGGGCCAGGATCACTGGGTAGAAATTTAAAAATAATTCTTAGAAATTACTTTGGTGTAAGTTCAACCTACCTCGCATGCTTTATTTTTTACTGTGACAGAGACACAGTGCAGCTTTACAGCTAATCAAGTGAAGCAACAGAGTCGGCTACTGCAGACGTGTCAGGGCTTACTTAGATAAGGGCTGCATGCACTGTGCTCTGGTGGTCATGGCCAAGAACCAGTGGCACCTTTGGCAGGATAAACTAGCAAGCCCTGTAGCTATTCTCTTTCTTTCCAAGTGCTGATTCAGCACTTGGCTGTCCTGTTAGAGATTATAGCTTAGAGGTACATTTGCCTCCAAACCTGAGCTCAGCCAAAGTCTGAACCTGTAACAAGTTGGCAATGTTAAGACAGGCCAACCCAACATAGTTTACACACACAGAATTCAAAGCTCACCGATAAGTGCTGTTAATCAAGAGGGAAACACTGATGTCATATGAATGCTACTTCTGAAGGCTGGTATATGTGAGTGTTGAATACTGCTGTCTACACACAGAACCAGGACATATAGTTACACCCAGTTAAGAGTACCTCTAACCTTCTCTCCAAAATTAGCTATTTGTTCCTAACTATGTGTAAAGCACCATGTATGATCACCGTACGGAAATTATACAGCTAGAGTAAAATCTTTAGTTTCCCTCCTAAGTGTCACATATCAATAAAACGAAACCCAGATGGTGAAAAAAAACCACTTCAGAGCACCTTTTGCACCTACTAATACAAACAGAAGCTTGCAACAGTTGTACATACTTCATACGGTTCATAATTTTAGACAGAAAGTAAAAAGTTACATGGTGAGCAGAACAAACAAAAAAACTTCACCATTATCACAATAACATTCATCTTTCCCAGGGCTAAAGGCTGTTTTTTGTCCTAAAGAGTCTCACTGTCTGCATACGCAAGCACTGAGGAAGGAGAAGTTAAGAAGACTGAGCTATGCACTCTGTCCTTAAGACTGCTTGCTCGCTTCTCTGTCTGGTGCAGTCCAGAAGAACTTCTGAGTATTTGAACAGCTCCTCCTGCAGAGTGCATAAACATTAACAGATGAGACCTAACAGTGGAATTACTTTCATCCTTTTCTCCCTGTGTCACAGGTCTCTTTTATTATCTGCTGGCTTCCCACAAAATGCAGTCTTAGTGTACCACAAAGAAAGCACCATATGCATAAGCCCAGAAAAGAGCCCTGATGCTCCTCTTGTTCTGCTAGTAACTTGCTTGGCATGTTGGTGAAACATCCAAAAGGTGTTCAAGTGTTTGAAATTGCGATAGGAAACATCCGATCATAAAGCAGATACACAGGTTTTCTTGGTGCTCTCCCCCATGTCTGACCAAGAAGCCCTTAAAAAAACTGGTGAGAGTTACTTCATTAAGTTACTGCGTTTCTCTTAGCAATCCCTGACTAATGATATAAATGAGAGCAGACCCAAACCAGCCCTAACTTCACTAAGAGATTGGTCATGTTACCTGGCTCACTGATGTGCTTTTCTACACTCACTTCCCTAAGCCTACCAAATTCATCAACAAATGTGAACAGGGTGTTTCATATGAAGTTTGATTCTGATTCGCTCTCAAATCCATAACCCAACAAGCTTCAAGACTGACAAGTAAAATGGTAAAGTGCATTTTCCTAAGAAATAAGAATTTTTCCAAACCACGTTACTGCTTATATTTATTCAGTGTCTTGCTGCAAAGTGCTTTAGTTTTCACATTGTATTCTTGTTAGTTTGCTTTTAATATTGAAGAGCTTAAGGCTTTTTCCATTCAAATAAAGCATAGCTTGAAGGGGATCAGCAGCAAGACATAATGTGGAACATTATAAACTTCTGCGCTTACTTGAAACAAGGTACACAAACACAAAATGGGGAGCTCTACTTTGTCACTTTGTCTGGTCTACAGTTCACAGTGTTACTCCAAAACACCTATCTCCTTCATGAAAACAATTTTTTTTTTAAATCACAACTATTTGAATACAAAGGACATATAAAAGCGTTTTAAGTAGCACAACATGTAGATGCAGATTTTATCCTGGGAACTTTTCAACCTAAGTATTAAGTGCTCTAAGCCAGAGGAGAAAAGAAAACTCATCGAACTCAGCAGATCAAACGAAGTTAACATATGGAAAAGGCAGAAAATGACAGAAAGCTTCGCAGTGCTGTTTTCTCAAAGGACAATATTAATGTACAGAGAACTTTTAATCTGACCTCTGCATAGCAGGGCAGGAATCACAAAGCCAAGACAAGCCAAGTAAGAAATACAAAGGCGTGACAAATGCCAGATCGAACAAAAGACAAACTTTCCAATGACATCTATCCGAGGGTCTGGTTCAAAGTTCCCTACGCCCAATGGAAAAGCTCCCACCAAAGGAAGGCCTAAAGTGACAAAATTTATGCCTTTCAGCTCAATTTTCTAATGAACTTCTGGGAACTAACTCAGCAACAATCCTCCAGCCTGCTTTTCACTCAACATGGGTCAGCACTGTGTTTTGAGGACTGCAACCCACCCCCTTTAGAAGACTAAGAAGAGCTGCTAACATAGGGCAAGAAGTTCAACACTAAAATACCTCCTTCTCAGCCTCTACACAACCAGGCACCCAAGCTCGTAACCTGTCACATCCTGATAGTCTGCAAAAGGGGTTCTGCAATTGGTCTCAGTTTCTAGTTCCTACTTCCAGGCATTTCTTTTCCTTTTGCTTTCCTAAGTATCCATGCAGCTACCACAAAAGCCCAGTCATAATCTGAGTAAGTATTTTAATTCATTGATTTCAACAGGGACATCATTGAACTCCTTGGCTTCTTATGAAAAGTTGTACAAGACATGCTTCTGTTGTAATAACTATGGAACTTGAAACCCCACTCCAGCAAGACCTGGGCTTTCCTGCAGACCTTCCAAGTCTCACCAGCAAAGTCCTTAGCAGTACCAGACCACTGATACTTGCTCTACAAAGTCTTCAGCCTTTACTCTTTTCTTATGTAATTGTTTACAGTAAACCATATAGGAATTAGCCAGGTTGCTCTAATTAGCACTAACAGGATGTTTTCTGTGAGCCTAACATCACATGATGACCTCGAATATTTCTAGAACATCTACATTAATTAGGTATCTTTGACCACTTCCATATACCATTTTATTTCATTGTGAACTAAATTAACTAGGCTATGAAAAAATTAATATAAAGCTTCTCTGTCTCCGGAACTCAATAGTAAAAGCTGTAACATCTCATATAAAGATTTATATGCAATCTTTACAGAAAACATCACCTTACAATACCAGCACTTTTAACATGGATTTTTGTCTATTCCCTTCAAAACTCACTGTTGCTTTTGGATTTACCCTTATTTGGGGTATGCGTCTTCTAATCCAAATCAAAACTAAGGAAGCTGATTTCTGGTACGACCACCTGTAGACGTATCATGATCACAGTGCCAGCCATACTGGCTTACCCTTCATCTGGGATGACTTGAAAAAGCTGAGCTTCCTGATTTGTTTCTTCTAATTCTCTACAGTCAACACAAACCTGTGGCTCCCATCAACTGTGATTAATACTCTTACGCTGCTTTTTTTTTTCCTGGTCGGTAAATAAACAACTCTCTGACAAGAGCCGGAAGTACCACCAGCCTGAGGCTCAGAGAGGTGAAACAGTACTCAGCAGGGCTGGAACCGGATCGCCTGGTGCTGGTGTCATTCATTAGTCCCTACCGCCATTGGCCATGCCTTTATTGTCTCCACCATGACCAAAGCCATTCAGTTGTTCATTCCCACAGGTTCTTTGTAATCGAGGTTGCATTTGAGTCACTGGTGCAAAACAGCTCAACACAATCAGGTTTTCTGTCAAACAAAGCAGCACTGAGAGTGAACATGGTTAATGGAAAACAAGCTTTTTGCAGGTGATCTTCCAGAATGGGCATGAAGTGTAAGGCAGGTACTGCACCATGAAAAGTACTTAGGTACTTGCCTGAGAAGCCTGTGATATCTTGGATTTCTTTTTCTCCCAAGTAGGGCTTTTTTAAGTGCAGGGAAGGATTTATTTTAGTCCAGAGTAAGCAAAGTTTCTTGTCTCTGAAAAACAAAAGGACTTGGGCAGAAAGATTTACTCCTGCTGCTTGCAGCAGCCCAGTAAACAATGACATAGCATTTCTACCAGGTGCACAAAGCGGGATAACCTAACAGGTATCGCCCTTCAAACTGTCTTGCTGTCTAAGTGATGTAACAAGCTGATCTGATGCATACAGGTTCTGACAAAGGTCAAGCTGGAAAGGGTTGTGAACGATGAGTGGAAAACAGTGAATACGTTACACTTTTGTGAGCCAGAATTACAGAGAGGCTTACTTTGTGTCAGGCTGTGCAAACAGTGGAGGGCTTAAGGAAGTTAAAAGCTTCCTTTCCACAATACTAGGGGTGCAACGCCAGGACACAGGCGAAGTGACTGCGCCAAACAACCCTTTCTTCTCCAAGCAGCTGACTCAACAAGTAAAACAGGCAAGTTTGCTAGAATAGAAGATTAAATGAGATGATATCTCATTCATTAAATGATTAATTTCATTTCACTACATAAAAAACAGTTCATTACCAGATTCTTAAGAAAAGCTAACACTACACTAGGCTAAGGAAACATTATTTTCTGTGGAAACAGAAGTATTGGCATGCTTTACTTACTTCCTCCCTTTGCATTTGCATCTCTTTTATGCAAACAAACGTGCTGGGTCAGATAGATAGCGTTGTAACAGTTCCTCAGTGTTTACAGGTAGTTAAACTGAGTCCAACTACATAATTAACAACACAATTAACAATACAAGGCACAAAGGGGGAAGGCAATAAGTTAAGGAAAGCAACAGCTTTTCATAAGACAGAAGGTAAATCCAAAGTGAAGATGAGGAAAAAGAGATGGTATCAGATGTAGCTTGGCAAGTTAGAGGAAGACCTACAATGTGACACCACATTTGAAAAAGGAAGTTACTGAGAAGTATTAACGAAAAAAACCATGAACCAAGCACTGGGAAAGAATTTCACAGGAAATACGTAAGTCAAAATGCTACAGATTGAAAGGCAGCTGCATTAGAACAGGCAGGTATCAAAAACAGATATCAAAACCAGACAAGGCATCAAAGACAAAACTTTCTCAGGAGACAGCAGTGGTAAAATGCAATCACTTTAAACCAGTGGAAAAAGGAGAGCCAAGTTACCAATTCAGCATACTGAATAAGCCACAGTGCACGATTTTATCTGGGATTTGGTTTCTATTCTACAAACACAATCAAAGCAACAGCAAGACATCCTACCAAAGGATGTCCAAGATAGGCTTTATGAAGGAGCAACCTTCAGACAGGAGCAAGTGGTTAAGTGGTGACTCTCCAAGGATGTCTTGAAAATACAGATTCCATAACCATGGACTGGAAAAAAAGGGGATCAGTACTGTACACTGTCAGTGCCAAGCACTGTTCGCAGCAGAAATCAAGGCGATGGCATAACTGTTAACAAGAGTATAGGAAACACATGGGCAACCATGACGCCACCTCCAGTCCACTCTTCTCCAAAAAGAGTGTCATGACACATCTGTTATTGCTACACCTGAGCAGTTCACATGTAAATTATATGGTCAAAACGTTTCCAGGAAAATGCATTTGCAAGAAAAAAAAAATTCGGGGCCTCAATTACTCACACACTCACCACATGCAAATGTCAATGCAACTTAATCACCATCGGTGTTCATACTCCAGCACAGAAATAGGACCACCTAAGTGAATCAATCCCCTGTTATTCTGTCTTATAGTTATGCTGTATTCAGAGGCTCTCATATTAACACTAAAAAAAGGAGCAATGATTTTAACCATATTTGGTTAAAATAGAATCCAACCTAAACTTCATTCCAAGTTTACCGTAACTTTCCAGGCCCACCTGTGAGCACGTGCAGTGTCCAGAGTGCCCAATCCCGAAAGCAGCCAAGCAACTTCAACTTACATGACAGTCAAACTGAACTGAAAACACAGCTGCTCATAAAATTCAACTAGCATCAGGATCTGAGGAAAAAAAGCAGCACCTGAGGTGATACCAAGGTAGAGTCCACAGAAACAAGCAATATGTTTTATACAGCAAAAGCTGCAACCCAGGCTATCTTCGCGTGTAAGATTAGCCCCTTATTGTATAACTCTGATTTGCCTCATTAAATCCTTTCTGCAGTAAAATACATGTTTATAATACAGAAAACTAAACTAGTGCAGAGATAAATTAAAGAAAGAAATCAGGAAAAGCATTGTTTTCTGAGTTATTTTCAATTTTCATACCTTTAGACCCACAAAATGCCATAAATACTGCATACGCAAAATGCAGTTGCTGAAATAAACTGAATGCTATTTGAAGATTGCAGGATAATTTTTTTGAAAGCACAAGCTAAGGACACAAGAATGTATTTAATAACTATGTTACGCAAAATATATATAAGCACCTCATCTTAACATTTTTACTTTCTCCTGTGTTAGCCACTGTTTTCCTTGTCAGTTTTGCCCATCCCTAGCACGCTGCTGTTTGCTGTTTTAAACATCCTTAGATTTTACAGCAAATTAATAACTCTGAAATTATTATTCCCATTGACAAAATGATGGAAGGGTGGGTATAGATCCAGAGGGTAATTAAGAAAGTCTTACAGCCAGGAAACAGCCCAATTTCTTCCTCCTGAAACACATGTAAATTCAAACATGTCTTGTTCAACAGGTATACGCAGATATAAAAAAACCCTACTGCCTGGTACAACTAACTCTAGAAAGGGGTTAATTTAAGATTGTTGTTGTGGTTAATTTAAGAATGTTAGAGTCAGTTAACAATGAGCAATTAGCTTATTTGAATTATGTTTCAGTTTTAAAGTAAAAAGTTTTAAATTTTAAAAAATTTAAAGTAAATTTCTGCAATTATTTGGCTTTAATCTTCTGTTTCAGCTTTTCAACAGACCCACAACTCCA
>NW_010400060.1:50386-51908 GCF_000710305.1 Buceros rhinoceros silvestris
TCTTTCCCTCAACGGACTTTAAAAACTTTGCCTTGTTGCTTCAGGAAACGGACGCTGGATTTCAGTAATAATCCACTGGTATGTGACCATCCCAGAAGCAAAGCTGCCTAGCTGAAATAGAAACCTTGACGTCACAGTTTAAAGCAGCTTTCCTGGAAAAATACTTGAAGATGCTTCCAGAGTTGCAGAATGGGCAATAGGGAGTAGTAATGACTTGAACTGAAAAACCAAAGATACAGCAGAGCGTATAAACCGAAGCCCAAACAATACGTTAAGTCATTTAGCCTAAATGAGTCAGCTTCACAAGGCTGAAAAAGCTCGTTAAGATGCAGCTTCGTTTCTGAGTTTGTGTCAGCAGATACATCATTGCCCAGAGGAACTAGGTTTGCGGACAACTCCATAGCAGTTTACGTTGCCCCAGACTCTGCTACCACACCTGCAGAGCTTTCAGCACCTGATTTAAAGCTAAATCGGGTATTTCTAAATCATAACGTGGCAGTGGCAGTATTAGGCAAGGGAACTGTTGGGGATTAACCCTAACTGTTCTCACTGTTCACAGGGCACTGCACTGCCCTGAAAGTACAAGGACAGCTGGACTCTCTTGACAGTGGTTTGAGAGCTTTCGTTGTTTTTCCAGTCCTTCCTGTTAGGGTCTAGGAATATCCAGGGCTTCCAAGGCCAGGCTTTTGACTCAAGTCTGGGGGATTTTATGGTGATATAATTGAAAGATACTAAGCAATATGGGGACCAGTAACAATAAGCTATTTCACGAGTTTTAACTCTTATAAACCTCATATTTGTATTTGCCAACTCCTGCTGTGCTCCCAACTTACACAAATTCTTACTGCATAAACACATTTATTCTTTGTCTGCTAAGCTTCTGACAATTTCCGTTCTACACAGTAAGACTTAAAGTATTATACAATACCTTAAAGCTACCAAGATGCTTTAGTTTTGATGTTCTTGAATTATTCTATATATAAAAATATCTTTAAAAACAGACCCCTTGGATGGGTAGGATTTGGTAGATTTGAAAACACTCCTTCATAGCAGATGCTCAATGAAATACTACATCCTAAGAGTGCTTTTACATTTACACAGAACTGCCGTACGGCACCAGATGGAAGCACAGGTTAATTTTCAGGCATTCATTACCTCAAGCTCATTATTTCCCTTTTTTTGGTCAGGTTTTACAGATCCAACGAGAGCACGGTTAATACTACGTCCAAAGCACATCAGAAATTGAAGTTCTGACTCTGAAGAAACACAAAGCGGGCAGCAGAAATATAAATTTCTCCATCGCTCTTGTGGCAACATCCCTCAATCCTGGCAGACAGGATTGGTCCCTCCGTGGACCAGAGGGCCGCTTTGCTCCCACCCAATCCCAAATCTTTGTCCCTCATCAGCCCATGCTCACGCAAGCCACGGTGTCCCTGCAGGCCACGGCTTGTGCCCTGGGAACCAGCTCCCATCGCTGCTGCCTGCACACCGTCGGGGACGGGGTCCCGCACCCCGACTCACG
>NW_010400061.1:0-261 GCF_000710305.1 Buceros rhinoceros silvestris
TCCAATAAATCTATACAGAGCCATAAGGTCCAGGCTCACTGGCTCTATGGCACTACATTTTTGATCTCCACACTGTAGTCCACTGTGTGAAATAGGCACCTTTCACCACCATCAGTAAATCACAGAAGTGGTAATTACCACCTCACAAAGCACAGCTGTAAGGTATGTGACAAAGACTATGCTGTACTCTCACTGAATTTTCCTGGAAAACAAGAATAGAATTTCTTTCAAGGTAGTCAAAGGAAGAACACATGAGAATCT
>NW_010400061.1:430-5022 GCF_000710305.1 Buceros rhinoceros silvestris
TTCCTGCTGTGACCCATACTGCTCCAAAGGATAAAAAGGGAAATTAAAAAGATGAAAATAGAAGTTGAAGATGTAGATGCAATACCTCTGAATATTTCAGAATATAGAGCATAGAGTCATTCTCAAATTACCTTTTCTAATTTTGCTGCTATCACTTCCAACATGCAGTTACAAACACTTTCACTGACTCCAAAGCCAGTGCAAAGTCCCTTCTCAGCGACCGAGAATCACTGATTCTCATCACCTCCTTTACTCTGTAGCTAGTTATTCCCTCAAACTGTCCTCATTCAGCTACTTGTAAGGGGATGAATTGAAGGAAAATAGAATTAGGATGGATCAAATTCTTTGTAAAGCAAATTTCAGCAGTCCAAGAAATCAAATGCGTCAGTCTATGTTGAACTAGAATTGCGACAGAAACAAATTCCTGTTTGTAGTTCAACCTCATTTGTCACTAGCAAAACCATAAACAGAAACCTTGGATTTTATTTCAATCTTTTCTCTGCCTCCCTTTGCTCACTTTTCATTTTACTGTCCAAGAGTATTACAAAAAAAAGTAATCACAATCAAGGAAAAAAGTAAAGGCACAGTAAATCTCAGGTAGGTACAACTACTTAAGAGCAGATTTACTGTATTTAAACTTATATCAGCTTCAGTTTCAGAAGATTGACTTGCACTTTCTGCATAGAAAAGTCCTGCCCCACTCAGGTTATCTTTTTAATAGATTAAGCAACACATGAACACATGTAACCTTTGAAGCATTAGAATTGAGATGCATGCTCTAGAAGAGAAAAGCAATGACTGATGTTTAGAGATCCAGAAAAATTGGTTAATCTTGCTTTTCTGCAAGTTAAAAGTAAAGATGTTACATGTTTCTGAAATCATGATCATAAGATCTAAGTGGCTTAATCTGAATTTCTCAGAGGTTCTAGCTGCTCTATTAAAATCATTGTCTACACAAGTACTTTGCCTCTACATCAGAGGCAATTTAAGACACATTTTCAGCTGAAAACTAAGGATTCTGCAGGTTGTCCAGAGACATTATGTTCCTTTCAGGTGTAATGCAATTAACTGTTATCCAACTAATTTGGGGATACAATTATTCCAAAAAAGGACTTACACAGTTAAACCATTTCTATCATGATTCCTACTGAAGAAGTGTAAGAACAAACAACAAAAGGAAAAAATTCAAAAGCAACTTCTGATTTTTATCTGCTCTGCAGACGATGAATGCCAACATGCAATTTTCCATTTCTTCCAGACAGGACAATTCTGGTCTGTGCTTTGCAGCTTTCCCCAGAAAATTTCTTTACAATTTACTTAAATGAAAAAAAGGGAAGCCAAGAGACTCAGAGGTGCCTGCTATTGATGAATCTCATGAACACAGTAGCCTTTTCAATAGCTACATGTAAAAAGCTCCTTCAAATAAATGCATTAATTTGAGTGCCCTTATGGCTTCTCTCCAACTAGAACAAATCTGCAATATTGGAAGCTACACCGAAAATAGAAGCGGTTTAAAACAAGAAATGTGTAATACCACAACACTTTACTTCAGTACTTAAAATTTCTGGGCACTTCCCAGAGTGACCAAACAGATGTGAACTCTCAACTCTCCAAATGTTCCACTATTGCAGTATGGAGAGGTAACACATTTGTGTCTCAAACTAAATACAGTATGTTAAAATTTAAAAAATATTTCCTTGGGGATAAATTAACAAGTAGTCACTTGCTCTGACACTCATATAGGACAAGTGACTGATTCAGCATCAACATTTTTCAAAATAATTTTAAGCACAGTGACATTCAAGTCAAACTCTAACATACAGTCTACATGTAGGAGCAAGCATAAACAACAAAAAACCTGGCAGAAAACAAAGGGAAACTACTGAATTTTTCTTGGCATCCTAGCAGCAGTTGCTATTTTGAACAGATGTAAAGACCTATAAGCTATGAAGTCGAATAAAGATAAATACCTTATAGCAGTATTTTAGCTAAAAGATTATTTGGCGACTTAAGTTCTAGCAGTGTGCTTTCTGCCCAATACAGGGGACTAGAAGCAAGCCTCTTCCCTGCTTTAAACACTAGGATAACTTAGTGGCTTCACCAGCATTCAACAACTGCTAACATTTTTGCCATCAGCTTCTTAACATACACAGAGTTCAAATCAGAACCAAATGCACAAGTGATTACAAGATATATCAAATGCAAACTTAATGCAATCATTTAGTAATGATGGCTCCACTGACTTATCTAAACAAATCCCACTACTATGAACACCCTTCCCCACAATATTTACAGACTCTTGCCTACATCCTTATGTTTGTTCATCCATCACCCTCTTCAGTTTATTAGAAACACATGGATGCATTTCACAGGATAAGTATAACAAATTACTAGTGTTTAGAAGGAACAAGAGGCAATTTCTTTCTGTGTGAAGCCTAGCAAGCCACTTAGAGTTATCAGTTTGAGCCAGGTAAGTGTATACAAAGTATTAACACTTGCTAAAAGAAAGCCATTTTACCTTTTATCCTCTATTGAGATAAAAGATATAGTTAACTTTTTCAAACTAACAGACATCCCAAAAATAAAACACATCCACTCCCAAAAACCTTATGATACTAAGCCATGGCACAACTTCCTGCAACAGCACAGCTATGCATACACTGTTCCTGCCAAAGCACTCAATACAGCTTCCCTGTCATGAGGAAACAGTTTAAATAAAAATGGAAATTACTAAATAATGGAAGTTATTTGCTTTTTTCTCTGTATATAAGGAAACAAATTTACTAGTACATACTTCATTTATCTTGTTTTTACACATCTGAACATTTATCAAACACTTTAAGTATGAGATACTTTCATTTAAAAGTCATTACCTCACTACCTCTCTTACAGTAGTCTTAATTATGCATTAATTGTACACTAAAATTCCTCTTTTAGCTACAAAAGCTTCCTCCTTTGTTGTGATACCTAGAGCAATTCAGAGTTCTTTGAGTTAACATAACTACAGAGAAACTCCATATTTGAGCTGAAAGCTGCAGAAGTGCAGAGAGGCAGATTTCTTTCTTGAAATCAGTAGACTAAGACTATGTTAGCTCATGTTTCATATTACACAAGAGAAAATAAACTGAAAGGTCAGTTGAACAGTTACAGCATTGCCCTTTTCCAAGGTAATCAGCGGAG
Source organism: Buceros rhinoceros silvestris (assembly GCF_000710305.1). Taxonomy (NCBI): domain Eukaryota; kingdom Metazoa; phylum Chordata; class Aves; order Bucerotiformes; family Bucerotidae; genus Buceros; species Buceros rhinoceros. The sequence continues at coordinate 3,611 of NW_010400061.1, forward strand.
CATGTAGCAAAGACGTGAACACAAGCGTGACTGGAAAGACAGTGGCTGATAAAGAGGCTTTTGCTGCCAAAAGCATGTGGGACGAAATACCACTCTCCATGCCCATTGAGGAGTGTGGCATACTGTAGGCCTTACTTCAGTAACTCTGATTTATTACTTTAATCTGAAATTGTGTTCTTGATAAACAGTTAGGTTTTCATATTGCCAAAACACTAGAATGCAATACTGAACATTAATCACATTCTCAGGTAAGCTACAAAAAAAAAATATTAATTTATTTGTAATAGGATCACAATATAGTCAAAAATTCATCTGGTTTACTAATGCATTTTTACTTTAAGTAAGCAAATTATTCTTGTTATTTAGTACAATTTAACTGGAAACTGTAGGGTAACTTTTTCTCCCCCATATTAAAAGCAGCTTATTTTTCCTCTGAGAAGCATGTATTTATTAGTGGAACATTCCAAAACAGTTTCTACTCGTCATATTAACATACGCTTAAAAACACCCTGATCTGGAAACAACTCAAATGCTTTATTTACCAGAATTAGTATTAATGAAGCTGTAAATAACAGCATATCAATTCCCATTTGATTCCACTGCCAACTATTTTTACTAGACTATGTTCATATTAATAGATACCAAAGCCTAGCTGGGGGAAGAGCCAGTGATTCCCATAACACTAGTACAAAGTTGGAATCAAAACAAACTAAAAGCAGCAGCCACACAAGAGACTTCATGGAAAAAACCCACCAATTTTTTAAAAAATAAAATGTGTGTTATTACCTCTTGAAGGTCTTCAGTAACCTGTGTGTGTCAGTCAACACCTAAAGCAATAATTTGTGTGGTATGAACCAGCCCACAGACCTTCTATGGGTTGTAAAAGCTCTGCACATAGTAACAAGACAGACTTCAGTAACTACTGAATTTTATTTTAGTTGTTTAAATAAAGATATTTTGACTGTTGTGGTTTGGGGTTTTATTAGCTTGCCACAGCAGTAAATTTAAGCACCCTTATGTTTCTCTTCAAGTTTGGATTTCAAGTCTGTTGCATCGGTTTGGCTTCCACATTCTTAGTAATGCTGCAAATAAAACTAATGGCATAAATGAAGCTCAATACAATGCTAAGGAAGACTTATCTTTCCAAATAAACACTCAAGTTAAGAGCCAAAAGTTTTTACTTGTCTACCAAACAGGAAAAAGCTTTTAAGTCAGAAGGCACTTCTGATTATTTCAAATAAAACACCAGATATTCCTCACTACCTTAACCACACAACTCTCATCAGCAGGCACATTATGTAGTAAGAACTGTCACTGGAATTTCCTAACAGAAAACTGCATAACTGCTTGATCTACAACTTCACTGTTAACTTTTGTAAGTTTTGCTTCACCTCTGTTAGGTTTGTTCAGCA
>NW_010400061.1:5136-9313 GCF_000710305.1 Buceros rhinoceros silvestris
GGGTTTTGGTAATGGGGGAGGAGGCTCTTGGCTTGTGTCTGGCACAGTTTGGATAGCAGGGGATGAGGGTGCTGGAGCATCCCCTGTAAACAGCTTTGTGAAAAGCTTCCCCCAGCTCCAAGTCAGCCCTGCCTCTCACCAAGGCTGAAGCAATCAGTGCCTCTGCAATAAATACATTTAAAAGGAGAAAACTGTTTAGCATGACCCTTTGTTTTGGGAAGCTCTCTTTTGTCCTACTCCCCTCCAAAACCGAGGGAGACAACCCATGCAGACACCCAGGTTAGTAAGGAAGGAAGCAGGGGATACTCTGGAGTAGCCATTTCCCTTTGGCCAATGGCAAGAGGGCAGGCTGAGCCCTTGCAGTCCTCAGAGATCACCAAGTGGAGAAAAGGTCTGTTTGCAGCCCGTGGGGAGGCCCACACTGGAGCAGGGGACAGATCCTGAAAAAGGCTGCAACAGAAATCCACACTGGGTGGTTCATTGCTGGAAGAACTGTGGCCCATGGGAGACCCCCACACTAGTTAGGAGTTCATGGAAGACTGTCTCCTATGGAAGGGATGCCACATTGCCATGGGGGGCAGGGGGGACTGCTTCCTTTGAAGAGCAAGGAGCAGAAGCAACACAGAGCAAACTGCCATATGGAGGAGGTAGCAAACCTGGGCCCATGAAGGGAGAGCAGGGAAGGAACGTATTTGAGATCCTGTTTTTCTCACTGTCCTACTCTGATGTGATTGATGAACTGAATCTGGTTTTATTGTTTAAATTAAATCAATTGTTTCGTCAAGTCTGTCTTTTCCCCTGTGACCATAACTGTTGAGTGATCCTCCTGTCCCTTTTCTTGACCCTTAAGCCTTTTGTTGTATTCTCTCTTTTAGGAGTGATAGAGCAACTGTGCAGTGCTTCGTTGTCAGCTGGGTTTAAACCACAAGCTTCTTTCAACATACACTCCAGAAATGAAAACCATATTGATTCAATGGATCAGGTAAATGGCTTGTATATTGAGGTAGTTCACTATTTGAAAGTTATGTTAGAAAGTTAAATAGGTCTTCTCATGTCCTGATAACCACTAAAGAAAAACGGCCCTTACTACAGGACTGTTTCCTTGTCAAACTTTAAACATACTTTAATGGACAGCCATCTTAAGAAGCCATCATAAAAATGGCTTGAGGTAAGCTACCCACAGCAACACCTGGCTTTAATACAGCACTACTTGCTCCCTTTAACAGTTTTCCTCTCACCTAGTGTGACCATAAACCTAGAGTACTGCACCTAATTAAATAAATCTTTAAATTCTATTAGTTTAGCCTCAATTTTAGGATGTACATATATTCATATACCATACTTGAATAAGGTGTTTTGTTTTTCCTTTCTCATGCACACAAATATACTTCCAATGTAGGCTTCTTCCTGACCTTTCAGTATTTGTCACCTACATTTAGGTTACCTCTCTTATTGTGATAAAGAAAACTTCACAGCACTCCAGAAAAGAAAAGCACGCATTAGAATTTTTTACATATAAACAAAAACAAGTACTTTTATTCTTGTTGTTGACAACAATGCCAGTTTTGATCAGTCTTCATTGGTCCCATCAAGGAATATTTTTGCTATTTAGGTTCAGTTGCTGTATGAGCCTATTCACACACGGCCGCACACTGAACTCACCAAGCACGTCTGGTCTGCTAGTAGGGTGCCCGATAGCACCAATGAAGAAAAGTAGACCTTTGACAAGACGGCTTGAAGGAAGAAAACACCGCCTCCTGTGACAAGAAAATAAAATCTGGGGGGATTTGGGGGTGGGGAAGGAACACCACTGAGCTACTTTACTTTCTACATTATCACACCAGCTTAGTGTGCCTTAGCAGAAACATCACACTGGCCTCAAACTTGGCTAAATTTAATTCTTAACTGCTTTCACTGCAGACAGAACCAACAAGGAAAGCCAAGCACTCTTAAACATTTATACAGTCCACAACAGAAAGTGTTTATAATTTAGTATCAACATAACAGAACTATAATTACAACTGGGGTACCTAAGAAATGTCTGTAACTAGTCCCAGGCAATCAAGTCTGTTCCCACAGAAGATGAGCAAGCAAAACGCATGTGTTGCTGCCTGATGCTGACACTAATTTATGGCCAAGCATTTCCAAGGCAGTCTAAAAGCTGCACTTTTTCCAGACTTCAGTAAGAATAAGTACCGAGATATGAAATACTAGTCACTAACTAATTTGCACCATCACCTAGAAAAGGTAAGTATAAACATCAATTTCTCAAAGTTATTATACCGAATATTCAAACCTCTTTAGAAAACAAAAGAGTTGAGAAGTTACATAGTCAGGCTATTCTTCTCAAATATTAAGCTACTGTATCTCATTGACACTATCTTTTATCTGACTACAAATATATGAATTGCTGCTTGCCAATGTTAAGCATGTTACTGCAGAAAAAGCACTACTCTGCAGTTATTGGATTCATCCCAACTGCATACTCACTTTCACATGATTTCAGCTCATAAGTACATATGACACAGCTTCCAAGAGACCTGCCTTCTGAGGGAATTGTATCTGTATTTGATGTTAGCAGGGACAGCCTGATAATCATAGAAGTCACCATTACTTTGCAGCCTCCAAGTATATGTTAACCTCTTGTCCATAATGCCACTTGTCCATCAACATTATAAAGTTTGATTCAAGTTTTGAATTGATATGACTAAAGAAAAATTGTAAACAAGAGAGGGGTGAACATTAACTAATGCTGCATTGCTCTGCAAGACTCAAGTCAACTACAATAAACAACTCAAGGCAGGAAGACAGAGAAGTTTACATCAGAATTTTAATTATCTAAAGTGATGAGGTAACTTGGCACATACAGAAAGCCACCTGCAACACTTCAGGGCATGAGGGAGGAGGAACCCAAAACCCACAAACTTAGAAAGCCTAGTACTGTCAGTTACTTATCCTGATATGCTGCACCCAAGTGTAACCATAGTCTCAACTCTTAAAAAGTACTACTGGGAAAGCTTCAGAGATCATTGGAAATGAATATTTCCTTAATTTATGCCAGCAATGGGCTTCTTGACTTAAAATTGTGTCACTATATACGTTTTACAAAACCTAGGACCTTAACCTACACTTCAGGGAGCTTTTGGCAACTTTAAATCAAGTGCATCAGCCCTAATTCTACAAGGCTGAACTTAAAAATACTGAATAAATCAACAGGGTGGGGAGGGAAGTCCTTTACAAAGGACACCAATCTCCATAATATAAAGGAACGTAATACTAAATTTTCAAGACAGCCACAATGTTCTTTGAGGCTTTTGAAGGATACCTATTACTATTTGGGGCAGTTCCATCAAACATGTCTGTCTTCCTTTGCAGGCCTCTCTTAAGACAAATCATCAGACCTCTGCATCACCAGGGAGGGAATGAGGCAGTTTGACTCACTGCAGTGGGATGACTAGAATTGGTCTAATGCCCACACATTAGAGTCTTAGGTCTAATAAGTATGTATCTCTCTCATTTTAAAATCTCCTGAAGGAAGCCTAGATTTGTATAGTCCATCATTCATCTACTCTAAGAAAAATTCTTAATTATCCTCATTTTTTTTTCAAGCTGTGCATTTAGTGCATTTAAGAACATGTATGCTAAATGAACTACATTTCTCTCAAACGTTAAGCCACAGATCATCAGTGGGTGCACTGTTTGACAAAGTCTATGGCTATCTTTGTTCAGAAATCCCTGGTGCATTATGTTACAAAATACACATGAATTTGGTTACAACTAAAAGCTTTCAGCAACAGACAGGTCACATAAGACTCTCACAGAAAGGCCCTTCTCACTACCAGTCCCTTAGTACTAGTCAGACATGTAAAATACAGGCCAGAACCACAGCTGCTTTCCCAAACCCAAATACCCCACAGATGGTACAGTTCAGTTTGATGTCCCACATGGAGTCACAGGAGAAAGAGAAGCTTATTGAAGGTTCCCAGCACATGAGCTATAGATGATGTATCATATAAGTGTGAGAACAATAATGTTCAGGTCTAAACTGAAACATGCATTTTTTCCTCCCCAACATGCACTGTACGTACAGCTTAATGAAACAAATTTTCAGCTTGCCAGAAACTTAAGATTATAAATTATTCCTATTTGTCCTGGGTTCAACATGGTGGAACCAGAT
>NW_010400062.1:0-244 GCF_000710305.1 Buceros rhinoceros silvestris
GGCATGTAAGAGGAAAAGAAGAACATTTCTGATCATTGCATTCAATAATTGCTGAATGTTTGTGGCTTAAAATTAATTAGTCACGTGTAAGCCTGGTGGTTCCCATTAGCAGCTGTTCTTCTAAGCCTTCTTTCAGTTGCAAAGACATTTTTGGAGTTGATTTTTTGTGTTTGAGTTTATCAGTTGACACCACTTAGTTTCACTTGGCTTCCCACTAGAACTTTTAAAAATAATTGTCGTATTT
>NW_010400062.1:704-7476 GCF_000710305.1 Buceros rhinoceros silvestris
CAATTAGATCCCCATGGATATGTCTAGCCAAGGATGGCACCTCCACAGCCTTGTTCTGTCACATTTTACTATCAAGGAGAATTTAGCTCTCTCACCTTTGTAAATCCCCTTCAGGTAGTTGTAGGCTGCTACTAGATCACCCTGTAGCCTTCCCGTCCCCAGACCAAGCAATCTTAGATGTCTAGCATCCCATGCTCCAGTCCCTGGACCATCTGCGTAGCCTTGTCCTCGACTTTCTCCACTTTCTCAGGACAACTCCTAAACAGAGGGACAAAAACCTGGGCATAATAGTCCATTTTTACCTTCACCAGCACCAAATGGAGGCAGATAGTAACTATCGTGACCTGCTAGCCGAGTTCCTCCTAAGGTAGCCCTGTGTGCATTTTGCTTTATATGCGATAAGTACACACTGTTGGCTCACATTCAACTCAATGTCCACCACCATGTCAACACATTCTGTCCACCACCATGTCCAGGTTCTCTCCAACAGGGCTGTTGTTCAGCCAGTCATTTCCCACAGGTTAGACCTGCCTGGTGCAAAAGAGTTCAGTTATTGAATCCCAGGAGATTCTCCCTGTTTCCCAAAGTGTGGCTTCTCCAACCTTTACCTACTGGAGGACAAACCAGTCACCCTAACTTGCAAGCTTGCAATTCTGTCTCATTGCTGGTGTTGTAGAGGAAGATAGCACACAGTGTAAGCCTTGCGGCAGTCCCTGGGCTATTTTTGACAAAGAAGTTGCTATCGTGCAGTCCCCATGATGTAGCACATGGATTGATTTCGCTTTGCAGAAAGAGTAATGAAAAGAAAAAAACATATAAATGACTAATGCCTAATAACTTCTTACATTAGTCCGGAATTGTTCTTCATATAACTCCTATGAATTTGGAAATTATTTTTCTCCTTATTTGCATGAGTAGATAATCTGTTCTTTCACAGTTTAACAATAGGAATCAATATTATTAGAAAGGTTTCACTTTTTCTATTGAGAAGTCAAAGTCATAACTTTGAGACAGCAGAACTGATTATTTTAGAGCCTTGCTGGCTACTAAGTATCATAATTTTCTTCTCATTTAAAGAAGTTCCTCTTCTGTCTGGTACCAAAGAGCTTCTGTGAAATGTTATTAGTGTTTCAGAAGAAGCTTTGGATATTTGTCAAGAGCTTTACTGGTAACAAAACTACAGGTGTTTACTTCAAATCTGTCAATGTGTGGTTTAGTATTCACCCTGTGCTCAAATGATCTGGCAACTAATTATCTGCAGTTTCATAGAAGTCACTTATGCCAACTCCAGTGCATATTCAGCGAACGTTCAGTGTATCTGCTCTGAGGTACCATAATTCGGAAAGGGACATATACAGACCAGACTGGAGCAAATGCAAGTCAGAATGAAGCCAAGATGTACAGCGTGCACGTTCTCCTGTGCTTATAATCTGCTTATAAGCAGACTTCAGACATGGCAAGATTCAAGCTCATATTTTCTTAATTTTTGATAAAGAGAGGACTTAGATAATCAAGGTCTATTGGGATGTCTAACATGTGGTGAAAATCCACATAACAAAAAAACAAGGCAAACTTTTCTCCTCAGAAATGCAGATGGTGTTTAGCTTCTCTTCAGGGCATGGATACACAGACACAGCCTTACCCGAACAAGAAGTGGCTGTTGGGCCAGGTGTTCTATGTTAGTCACAGGAGAACTGAGACTTTCTTACTGCCTCTGAGGTTACCATCTTGCCAGTAATATCCCTTCTCTCCTGCCGGGGGAGGATGCATCTCCCTCAGCTAATGAGTACAAATGAAATAGCCCGATCTCCTCCAGATTTCTCTCTCTTTCTCCCCCTCATTCTGTCTCTCCCTCGCACACTCACACTCATCACTTTCTGGGAGCAGGCATGCTCTTGACATTTTACCAGTAGCAAAGAGGGCAACAATCGCCTTTGACTAAAGCAGTTTTTTAGATAGGTACCTAATGTGAAATGTTGACTGCTTGCACGTCAGATGACTGTGTTTTCCTAAGGGTTTTAGAGAGTGAGAATGCTAACCTGAAGGGCCTGTACAATCATGTAACATTTCTTCTTTTGTTTCTTGATGTTTGCAGATGACAGCAAAGGGATAGACTGACTTGGTGCTTTAACCAATACTGTAGCCATGAGACAGGTTTGCTTCCAGTTTAATAAATCTTCTGGCAGGTTGCATATGTGGAGGGAGTCTCTGAGAGTGAGCAGGTGGACTTATCCATCATTGTTTAAAGTTGTCTCAAGGCCTTTTGTAGAACCAGTGCCATGTTGTTATCCTGGACAACTTGGTAGCTCGAGGGCTGGACAGTCGGTCCACATGATTTCTCCCAGGATTCACTTTCAGGCTCTTTGCTGTTTTATGTCCACCTGCTTCCTTTTGGAAACATGGTTAGACTCTGGGAGTAGAGCCTTCACCCCTCTGTCAGTGATGAATAACCAATGCACTTGTCATTCTCCCCAGTCATGCCATGAATGCTTTTTGCTGTCCTTAGCAGATGTTCTTTGACAGAAAACTTGCAAACTAATTAGGATAAAAATCTCGTCAGAGAAAGTTTAGTAAACAACTCTAGTCCCAGCCTCAGGATTCAGTTGAAACGTGGGTTCTTTGTTTTTTAATAAACACCACTGGAAAGCCTGGAACGTTTCCCTTCTGCTAAGTCTGAACGCACTTCATTAAATGTCAAAATATCAAGGGTGCTGAGTCATCTCTGAAAAGTCCGTGTTTTGAGGCACGTACAGTCTCGTCTCAGTGAACTAACTTGGCCAAATCAACTGGAGGTGAACACCGTGGGAAGCTGGCCCGTAGGACAGGGACTGTAGTCATCTGGGGTGGGTGACACAAGCTCTTGAGCCAGTCACCGTCATCAGAAATGTTTGTCCTTAAGCTGTCTGAAGTAAGGTTGGGGAGTCCAGTGAGTCGCCAAAGGCTTTGATTTGGGTTCTCAGCTTTGTTTTGCGTAGTCCCCTGTCCCTGGCTCTATTTTAGATTTTCAGAATTGTTTTAGAGACTAATCAACACTTGAAGAAAACAGCAACATGATTTTTATGTACATTCTGCCCCATGCCTCTGTGTTCTTCATGCTCTCATAAAGCACTTTATTCAAACACTGCATTTTTGTCCAGAGCCTGCTGGATAGTAGGAGAACTTTCTGGAGGTTTACGAACAATACTTGATTATTACATATGCTTCACAGTATCTTAGAAACAGTTTCCTTCATCAGCATCAAAACAATCTTTTGGATCAGAACAAAGACTTCCAATCTACTTTCCCTTTCATTTATGTAGGTTTTACTTTAATACCTGAAGAGCTACCCCTCTTTACAGAGGACTGATAAAATGGATAAATCTTCTGCCTGATTTTGCTGCTTCTCTTTTACCAGATAAAGTTTTCTCATTTCTCTGTTTAAAAATAATGATAGTAAGCATTCTTCTGTGCTGTCTCTGATGCAGCACTTACAAAGAAAGTGTTGTTTAGACCTTCCACAGATGTCATCTTCCTGGTGAAGTCTCACAGGGCAATAGTAATTCCTACAATGGAAATGTTTCAGGAATTGTATATGTTTGGTAAACATCTTAAAAAAAATTAACAAATGTTTGGTCTGATAAAAGGAGCCATAAACAGTTCTGGGAAATGAAGAGTCATTTATCTGCCAGACAGTGCAGACAGATACCTCTCCATGTTGATCTGCAGGGATTACTCCTGTGGGTGATCACAGGCGGTCTACTCACCATGTTTCTTGTCATTTCTGTAGACAAACTGCCCACTCATGTAGTTTGTGGCAATAATTGTTAAGAAATAATTTAAAAGGATGATCAGTTGAACTAGAAAAGAACTCCTTAACTTTTAGGGGAAGTGAGTACTGGGAGTGTAGCTCCTCTGGAAAGGAGGAGCTGTCAGGCTTGGCTCTATGTGCATGAGGAAGGACATCACTGAGATTATCGGTACTCTCTGCCATTGATAACCATCTGTATTGTTATTTTCAGTTATGCTCTTTCTTAGTTACCAAGGGGTAGCCAAGCCTGATCCCTCTCATACTCCTTTCACATCAGTGTGGCTTTGTTGACTTTCCTTTACAGTAGTGTGAAAGAAAAAAATTGATGTATTAAGGAACATTTTACTTCTCTAATCACACAAAGGATAACATTTTTAGAGTGACAGTGAAAAACAAAGAGGAGTAGTGTAGCTGAAAGTAAGACTTGAACATTCAGTAGAAAAATGAGGCTTTGGATGCATAAAATTTCTGTTTAGGCAAGTTCAAACTAATTTTATGAACCGTTCACCCATCTCAACTTTACTTTTCTATCTCATTTTCCTTTATCAGCTAAAAACAAATATAGCAAACATCAGTAGACCTTGAAAAACATATTAAAATTGAGCACAAGGTTCTTCCTTTCTTTCAATATATTTCAGCTAAATTGAAACACCACCACTATATTTTTAAGATGACAGCTTTCAAGAAAATATGGTATCAAGTTTAACTTTAAAAAAAGACTATGTTTTAGTTCAGTCTAAGCAATTTATGTCATTATATTCTCCTGAATGTGTTGTAAAGAACTATTAAAAGACACCTTTGAAAACGAAATGCAGTATACCAAATTATTTAAAGGTCTACATGTGTGTTCCTTTGCCTTTACAGGTTGTTAATTATGAAGTTCTAAACCTCAAAGAATCTACAGCCAAAGGCATTCATAATGATGTTAGATTGAAATGTACTATGGCATTTTCTTTTCTGTTACTACTTTTTTGATATGAATTGATATGAATTTACTATGGCATTTTCTTTTCTGTTACTACTTTTTTGATATGAATTGGGTTTTCCGTCCCTGGGAACAGAAGGAGTTTTGCATTGATTCCTTAGACCACAGCAATAGCCAAGCAGCTCCAGTGACTGCTCAGTGCCACTACTATTACATAAGACATGGCCTTCTGTATGGTTAGAAAACCAGATGCTATTGGTCCCAAAATTGAGAGGCATAGGTAGCTGGCAGTTTGACTAGGTTTCCTGGCTTTACAGAGCTCTTCAAAATATATACCTGGGCTCTGACCTTCTCAGGAGAGTTTTGTTGCTGCTGTGAGGCTTACCCATACATCTGTACCTTCATCCCCTTGAAGAACAGGAAAGAAGCTCTTAACCAAGTAGGAAAACAGCATGTCCATCAGATAGGTCAATGTGCAGGAGCTGTTTGAAGTCATGAGGAAGAATGGTTGGTGGAGCTGGAGCTGGGTCAAAGCAGGTCCACTGTGGTGTCATTGTCAAGACGCAGCGTTTGTTCCTCTGAGAGTTGTTGATAATCTTCAGTGATGGGAGTTGGTGTTTTGAAGAATAGGTACAAGGACATATTCTGAACTTCATGAGTCAATACCCTGCCTTGAAACATGGAGTAGTTACAGGAAAAACAGTCCATAAGCTCTAGTTCTTGTCCCTTAAGAAGAGAGGGCTTTGGTGTTTGTAGAAATCTGCAAGTTTTGTGTGGGAACTTGAATTCTCCTGGTCTTTGAGTGCTTTGATGTTGTCCTCAGTAGGATCAGGATGACACATTTGGATTTGCCTTTCATGGCCAGAAGATTTTGAGGGATGTAAAAGGAATGAGACAGATACCCAGCTGGTGCCACCAACTGGTACAGGTAAGTGAAAGTCCATAGGGTTGCCTTGATTTACGTTGTTTGGAGATTTAGTTCTGAACACGACCACCTTATTAAAATGAGGACAGATGATAACTCCTGAGCATCTGTTGCTGTGCTTAGATATGAAGACAAACTTCACCTCCTTAAGTGAGAAAAACATACCCTCCCCTGGGGCTGCCCAGCTTGTTGGCAGGATCTGAAAGTCTGCCTGCCGTGCTTAAAGCATGAGGCAGGCTGGATTTATGGGCTCTCAACACGAAATCCTTATCTTCATGTTTTCTCTGTACATGCTTGTCCTGTCTGCAGAACATCGCAAAAACAGGTTTGCCAAAACTCACCTTGTGCAATGCTTCCATTTTCTTACAATTTTGGCATGAAAAGCTCTCTTTTTCTGAACCCTATAAAAACTGAAGATTTGCTTAGGTTGTTTTTATTCCTCCAAAAAAAGGCTGAAATCCAGCCTTCCTTCCTATGTGAATGAGGGTTTATAACAGAAGTCTAACTGAAAATTGTTTGCTAGTTACTGTGTTAACAACCCAGAAGAGTAAGTTTTGGCCATTAATTCTTTCAGAGGGTTGCTAGAAGTTACTGCATAAGCATAAGCCAGCACAGTTTTATTTCATTTCCAGGAACTTTTGTATTTGCTCTTCCCATAGCAACTCAGTGAAAAATGTGACAATATCATAAGCACTGAAGGGCAGAATTCTGATAATTCAGGATGCAAAGTGGTTCTGCTAAGTTTTACTGAAATATGCCTTTGATTGATACCATGACTGAAAACCGCTGTATGACTGATGGTATTTCAATGGTGTCTCTGAAATGGAAGGACCTAAGGCTTCGTCTCATCCATCATGTGCAGATGTTTACTTTATTGCAAGGGTTCCCATTCCTATAAAGTGGTTTGCCTGGGCGGGTTGTAGTTGAAGCACCAACATTTTCCATGCCATCCTGAGTCATAGCTAACTGGAGAAACACAGTGTTAAGGGTCGAGGGTCCGAGGTAAAACAACCCCTTGAATTCCCTTAACGATTCTCCTCTGTCTTATTAAAGACAGAAGGAGTTTAAAGGGGAAAGAAGAAATTCACACCTCGGTTTGAGTTTGGAAAAAACCTGAAACAAACTTTTAATATAC
>NW_010400063.1:0-390 GCF_000710305.1 Buceros rhinoceros silvestris
GTGTAGGTGGGGGGGTGGGTGGGGTGGGCAAGAAAAAAAGGAAAGAGGATTAACCACAACAACCCCCCCAAAAAAAACCAACAGCTCTTTTTTCTGAGGGAGGACTCGAAGGATTAAAAGGCAGCAACTTCTGAGGCGATTTGTCCCCTGAGTTATGGATGTTGGTGCACTTACTTCAGGCCAGATCAGAGCTCAGAGTGATCTAACCAGAAGCAGCAACCACCGGCTCTCCACTTGCCTTTTACCAGGTTTTACCCTTCCAGTATGGTTCTTTTGATAAGACATTTTCCAGCGCCCAGAGTTTCAGTACAATGTGCAAATGGATACTGACAAATGGTGCCTCAGCCTTTTCCCACCTGCCTTGTTGCTGCTTGCTGCTGCTCTTCTTGG
>NW_010400063.1:542-805 GCF_000710305.1 Buceros rhinoceros silvestris
TGCTGCTCTTCGTGGTGTCTTCTGTGCCTGTCCCCTGCCATGACCTCGGCCAGGACATGCTGTCCCCGGAGGCCACCAACTCTTCTTCTTCATCATCCTCCTCCTTCCCCTCGTCCTTCTCCTCTCCTTCCAGTGCGGGGAGACACGTGCGGAGCTACAATCACCTCCAAGGAGACGTGCGCAAGAGGAAGCTCTACTCTTACAACAAGTACTTTCTCAAGATCGAGAAGAGCGGCAAGGTCAGCGGCACCAAGAAGGAGAAC
>NW_010400064.1:0-210 GCF_000710305.1 Buceros rhinoceros silvestris
GGGAGCCTCTGCATCGCGAGGGCACCCAAATCCTCCCCAAGCAGATGGGAAAACCTCCCAAAGCACCCGGCCACAGGGCGAGGGGTTTGGTGCCGAGGAGCACGGCGAGGCCACGGCTATAAACACGGTTGCTGCGGGCAGGCAAAGCCGGGGCTGCCAAGCAAAACACACTCACCCGAGGCAAGGAACTGGCTGCGGACCCCGCCCTGG
>NW_010400064.1:576-798 GCF_000710305.1 Buceros rhinoceros silvestris
GGCCCCTCCCTCCAGCACCGCCCGGGGACTATTTATGGGGAGCTGAAGTCACTTGCACTCGGGCGCTCAAGTCACATTCGTCTCTGCTTGTGCTACTTCTCCTGCGCTTCAAAGTGTCACAACACGGGTGCTATCTTTACCGAGGTGGTTGTCCCCCGCACGCTGTGTCCCAGATGCACTTTGGGAGCTGCTCGCAGCCAGGCGCTTTCCCAGCCCCGTTTT
>NW_010400065.1:0-13136 GCF_000710305.1 Buceros rhinoceros silvestris
GCAGGGGTAGGAATAACGGGCACGTCAGGGGGCCAAGGCGGAGAACGATGGGGTCTGCAGGGCGGCAGCGGCTTTGTTCTGCAGATACTTGAAAGCAGTTCTTGTGACGTGCAAAGATAGAAGAAAGTCCTTGCTAAAAGTGTAAGAGGAAATCGGCAACTACCACAGACCTACCGAAGGTAGAACCGGACTTACGGTCTGTGGGTGACCTCTGAAGGGTGTGTGTGTGTTGTGAACAGAATAAATAAAATACATCTACAGCTCAACTGACCCTTGCCTACAGCTGGCAGGAACCGGGTGGGTTTGGTTTTGTTCCGAGAAATGAAAAATCTCCTTGTGTTCTGACGGGGAGATGTTACATGCTTGGGGTGGGAGTAGTGTGCTGTGTAGATGCTGACTGGAAAAGAATATTAAATTTGTAGCTTCTTTACAAACGAGTAATGCTTGTGTTTCAGGTGACAGATGAACCTATGATCAAGCTGGATGATTTCAGTGATGCTGCTTTGGAGCAGAGGGAACAGAAAATACCGCAGTTAAAACGGTTCTGGATAGCTAAGGATCAAAATCACGGTGTGGAAAAGAGCGCATAGTTCAGAAATGAAATCCGATTGCTCATGGGGAAAGTTAAAGTATAGCAACTCTTCTTTTATTATCTCACGGGTTTTTGGCTACATACCCTGAAACTCACTGAAGAGCTCTGAAATCAGAAGAGCTGTGCCCTCCTCCCATCCGTGAATTCTGACAGATCAAGTTTTGAGAAACATCGGCTTCAGCAAAGTCAGGATAGAGCCATGCAGAATCCAACATCTCTGAATTCATTTTAATATTGAAGGTGTTATTTTTACAACCATAGTGTGGGTAAGAAGGCACCTTTTATTCGCTGGCCTCAATCACAGAGTTAGATTACTGCAGATCACTTGCACGGTGAGGGGCAATATGCACTCAGGAACAGCCAGTCTTAGGCGTAGGGATGTATTTGCCTTCTGTCTGCTGGTTTGAAATAACATTCTCTCTGGCATGAGTGTTTGGTGAGGTTGCCCTTCCCAAAGCAAGCCTTTATGGAAGAAGAGGAGGTTAGTGCATAAACTAGCTAATTTTTGCTAGCTGTGGGGTATTGTTAAGTGTGAGCTGTTTTTATTTAAACCCAGCTAGTTTTCTTTAAAATACCTTCTGTTCATTTACTCTAAAGCTGTATCCCCAGACTCATTAAGAAGAGTTTAATGAGGTAGAAATCCATTTAAAATGAGGGTTTCTTCCATATATATTTGTGATATAAATTGATTGTTAAGGAAAATGGATTATACTACAGTCTGAGCAACCTATGTAAGCAGATTATAGAGGGATATTAATATACAATGATATTGATTGTTCCTTGCAGTACTGTTATTTACACCAGGATTTGATGGAGAACACTTATTCATGTGCAAGTTTCAACACAGATGCCTGTGAAACAGTGTTTAGAAATATTAGTATGATGTCATTTATGGATTCTTGGTGGAATTATGTTGTAGTCTCCTTGGGAAGATAAATTAATTTTGTTGTAATGCATCTTGAATTTCTTGATTATTCCTGGCCCATTGTTAGTGTAATCGCCTCTCTTTGTATGCCAAAGAATGATCGTAAATCTGCTGGTTCAATTTTAGATGAGAGTATCTGATTGTGGTTTTTACATAGAAAAGAACCTCATGGCATCTAAAGAATATCTCAAGTATTTTACATGCAGATGGTTTTTATCAGTTATTATATAAGGACATTTTACTGTACATTTTGGATTTGACAGCTGTCCCAGAATATTTCTTGTATCCTCTCTGCTTGTTGTCACTAGAGCAGAGAGCAGGTATTTTGAGGATGATATCCAGAAGACATTACTGGTTATTTTCACACCAGTTCTCTTTCAAAGGGGCAGATGGCAGTATGAACCATTTCTCACAAATTTCAGAGGACATGTGTTTTTCCTTACCCTTTGTGTGAATGGTCATGCATATTTCATGTACCTTTAATGGACTGAATCCCTTTGTGATGAGGAGGGTGGGTGCTGGGAGCTCTGCCTCTGCAGGTACTTGTCTTTCTCCTGTTATATGATGATGAAATGCTAGAGATCTTTCACCACCAAAATGATCTCAAGTGGTCTTGAATTCTCCTCTAGGGATGATTTTTTTTTTTGGTTTTAGCATTAAGCTTGGTGTTGCACACCATTTGTCAGGGGCAGGAGTTGACTGGAACTTTGAAGAGACAAGATGAATCTTGGATATTAGTCCTTTGTCTATGGCGTCTGGTGTGTGAAACCATGATCAAAGGTCTTTCCAACAGCTCTCACATCAACAGAGTGCCCCTAGGTAGTGTCACCTGGTTTGAAGAGAAACTACACAAAGCTGCAGTGGCACTTCGATAGCAAAGATACGAAATAGGTTGCTGGTAAAGGTTATATCTTCGAATAACTACCTTTTGTGAGATGGATGTAGCTGAAAGGCTGTGGAGTGTCAAGGGAAGAATTGGATTTAAACATTTTATTTTCTCTGTTGTTCAGTCTGAAACTCTCTTCACATGTACAGAGGTTTAAAAAAAATGTAAAGAAGATACGTAGCAGGGCGCATATCAGGAAAGAAAGAGTACTTAGCTAAATCACTTAGAAACATTTAGTAAAGAATCACAAGTGGATCCTGCTACCGCTGTGAAGGGCAAGACAGAACTGACGGACTCTGCTGTGCTAGCTGTTAGGGGTTGCTGTTAGAAGACTCATCATCAGAGGTGGCCTGGAAAATGGAATTTGCAGCAATGAATTGCAAATTTCCATTACCAGATAAAGAAAGTTCCCCCAAATACTGTGTAAACTGGGATTAATGTTTAAATAAAGTACTTTTTTTTTCAAATTTGGCCGTGCTGAAACAACAGCATTTTCTTTCGCAGAAGAAAAAAGGGTGTTTCATATCTTTAGTCTAAGATGTTAAAACTGCCACAAAACAGCTCAGAATGATAGTGTGCTGTGGTTTTGAAGTGATGTTTACAACCATATCCTGAACTGAGTCAAGTCCTTTGCTTTCTCTTGGATGAGAAGCCCTTCTTTTTCTCTTTTGCTTCCAGTTTACTTACATTGCTTCTGGTTTTGAGCTACTTCTCCTGCTTGTGCCATCTGTGATGAGCTGTCTGACCCTTTAGTGATTCTCTTGGATGAGAAGCCCTTCTTTTTCTCTTTTGCTTCCAGTTTACTTACATTGCTTCTGGTTTTGAGCTACTTCTCCTGCTTGTGCCATCTGTGATGAGCTGTCTGACCCTTTAGTGATTTCAAAACCCAGTTAAGCTTTCTACAGCCTCAGAATTGTCAGCTGAAATGCTGATTAGTTGGAAGAGAGATGACATGGCTGAACAATGGTGTAGAGAGGATGAGGTGATGGTGTTGGAATTGTTTTATTAAGTAGCAGACACTTCATGATGACAGAACGGACTTCTCTGTTATTCAGAGTGCTGTCCAGACATGAAGATTGGGAGTATGTCTGCCCCTCAACCATCATCCTCTTCCTCCAGAGGTATGTAAAGAAAGTGCAGAGAGGGCGTGAAGAATTCCCCTAGTACAAGTTAAGCAGCAGAAGTGAGATGGAGCGGCAGTCTTGTCACTTAAGTATTGCACAATGCCTGTGTAAAGCTACCGGAAATAGCTCTTCCAGAGGAGACATGGGGGGAAGACTATCATCAGTTTTGCCTTCCAAACAGATGCCCAGATCTGTTTAGCCGTTGAAAGAAGCGTTGCAAACTTCTGGGGGAAGATGACTGAGAGCAAGAGATGGCACTGTGATGTTTGTCTTTCTGGTTTGATCTGAGGAAGGTTGTGACTTCTAAAGCCCTGGTTTTGTAGCTTCAGAGTTGGTTCACCTCTTTAGCCCTTCCAGCAGAGCCGGCTTATTGTCCCCAGGAACATCAGAATTGTTTCCAGTGAAGGTGGTATTCTTGTTGTGGAAGAGCAATGCTGTGATTGGAGCAGCTGTATGTATATTTAAAGTATGCGGCAAAATTTCAACACAGTTAAAAATAGTGTTTTGTTTGTCCTTCATACAATTACAAAACAGATACTGAAATGTGTTAAATCTAGAGTAATCAAAAGTTAATTAAATTTCTGCACAAAATCATGGATTCAGTGTGAAGGCTGTGTTCAGTAGCAATCACACATGCAGTCTGCTTACTTACCATGATTGCCTAAAGGAAGGAAGAACACTGTTAATCACAGTCTTTTCTCTACAGACATGTTCACTTGCCTGTGACATTTAACTACTGTATTCTTCCCTTGCTGGGGTGTCTTCCGCACCAAAACTTTGTCCGCCTGATTGCCAGACATTAATGTTTAAAGGAACTCTGTATCCTGCTCCGGTGAAGTCAGCAGAGCAGTGGGAATAGCCTGCCTGCAGTATGTGCTGTAGTGTCTCATTGTAACACCTCATACTGATTAGGAGTGATACAATTTTTTCACACAACTGAGCTAATGTCTTGTGCAGACCCACCCTTGAGTTTCAACGTAACACTCTCAGTCCTGGAATTCAGGGGGAGGTTGTACAGAGCCACCAGATGGACTGCGGGAGGAGTCCCTCGAAGGTCAGCTGTTTTGTGCTCTCCTCTAGCAGTGGTACTGCCAGATCCAGGCTGATCTCAGCAGGCCTATTCATGTCTTCCCTTGTCTCCTCAGTTTGGCACCTGGGATCTATGCAGCAGGAGTGCATGGAAACAACTTGGATGTAGGATGTGAACTGAAGCAGTGGTGAGGATAAAAGTACCCACCTGGCTATAAAATGCCAACCGTATGGTCTCTTCCCCAGGTATTACTGCATCACTGCTCTCTTCACCTCAAAGATGTTTGCAACAGCAGTTGGTGCTACAGAGGTGTGTTTTTGTTAGTCAGTCCCATTTTTTTCAGTTTCAGAGAGATGTTTTGATAGTCACGTGAAGATGTTGCTCTAGACAAAAAGTGCATTGCCATCTTCTAGGAGCTGGAACTTGAGTTTCCATGTTTGCAATAGATATCGTATGTAAAATTATGAGAGTATTGGCATAAAGCCTCATGTTGTTATTAAAAATGAACATGGATTGAGGTGTGGCTCTTTCTGCTGCTTTCACAAAGAGTACGAAAGGCCATTTAATATTCTCTATGTACCTGGAGGGCTCCTTGCCTCCAGTTACTGATGACTGAGCAGGCATAATCAGGCTGCATGTCATTTTTTTTTTTGCATTTACATGGATGACTTTCAAAACAAAACCCTTACACAGCTTCAGGCCAAAAGCTTTCTCCGTGAGCCCCAGCTCCCATCTTTTTATCCTTCAGGCATTCTGATCCTTAGCTAGTCAGGAAAGGTGTACACAGATGACGGGTCATTAGGAAATTCTGTGAGTAGCAAAGCTCTGAAGTCATCCCCAGTGCTGTCTGTGGTGCGTCACGGTAGACGTGGGTAAGTTTGAGGAGGCACTAATTGTATGCTTGGTCTGTCACTTATCAGTTGTTGGAGCAGAACACAGCAGCCTCTTTCACAGTGTAGTTCAACAGGATTGTTGAATGAGCTCAGTGAGCCAGGCAGGGCTGACAGAGATTTTGGCATGTTATTCCCCTCGATGTAAGATCACTGCATTACAGCACAAGTGGGTATCTCGCTCTGCCACAGCACGGCACTGTGTACAGATGCTGTAATGGTCATCTGTGGGCTTCTCTTAAAACCATGTTCACCTTAAAACAACCGGCAACTGTAGGACTGTCATCTACCACCAGCCTTTGGATGGTTTGTCTCAGTTAATAGGGTAGTGTATGTATAATCCTTTCATGAGTTTAAGCAACATAAATAGAAGGTGATCTTGTTTCCCCTCAGGCCTTGTGGGGAAAAAAAGCAGATGTTCAATGCAGTGAGCTAAATAACAGATGATTGTAAATTCTAATGAATATTCATGGCATCAAATAAGATAATAGACCACATGTCAAGAAATGATGTGGCTTCCTGCTATGACTTCCAGTGTGGCTTAACATGTTTCAAAGAGCTTCCAGTGTCAAGAATTGGGTTTTAATATTTAATTTTCACACTGTCTTAAAGCACGGATTTTTTTATGCATGTTTCTGAGCTCATTTGGGGTGATATTATTACGTTATTATTTGATACCTCAGAAGTACTGCAATGAGAAAAAGGAGATTTTTCACATAATCTTTGATTGTTTTGTGTTTTTTTTTTTTTTAATGCCAAAGGGTCACAGTTTCTTTCTTTTATGGTAGATGCTAAACAGCTGCTACAGACTGGAAGTAAAACACTTTATCTTCAATATTTGATGTTATAACAGAAGAGAAAAATGGTATTTCATATAACATTTTCTTAAAGTGCTTTTTATTTCACAGATAATTCTTGGAACTGCTGGAGGCTTATGTTTATATGGATAACGGGGTAAAACAATTACTTTGTAACTTGGGATATTTTAATACCAATTACAGATATTTAATATTTCCCTGGATAATCTGCTGCCCATAGGACAAAAAATAATTGTCTTCATAGTGACAGTCTGAGTGAGGGTCATATCGAGATTAAAAAACACCCTTCATTTTGGTGCCCAAAGATAAATTCCAGTACAAATATGAGCTGATTTAGCTCCAGTTGCAGAAACGCAGATCTGACTAACGCACGCTGGAGCTTCAAGAATGACTCAGCTCACCTTCAGGTGAACCTCTAGGCTATGTCTGTACTAGGAAGCTAATTGCAGGAAATATTTTTGGGCACAGCAACTCATCTTTACTTTTAATAGTTTCTGACGTACTTTGGGACAGGCTTCACTTGTGAACAAAAAAATCCTGGTCCTGGTTCAGCACTTAAGACGGGTCAGAGCCCATTCTCAAGAGGCAGGATGCATGACACCACCCTACTTTGCCAACCTCTTTCCTCTGATGGCTTTCATGAGTCCGAAGTGTAAGCTAATAAGCCAAGTGCTGTATTCAGCAATATCTTAGTGCTGAAACAATTCTGTATTTTCTATCGATACTCCTCTATTTCCTGTAATGCCATTATATTTCTTCATGTCAAGGTTTGATTAAATTGCTATTTTTAAAGGTGCAGTGTGGTCCTTCAGCGGCAGTAATCAGAAGAATGTAAATTACTTTATTTCTGTGATAGAGTTGTTTTTTACCTCTCAGTTTCAAGATCCACAGGCCAAGAGCTTTCATGAAGAATTCGTAAGAAAACTACTTTCCTCTGAACCAATTACCATGAGAAACCCAGTTACTACATTGTAGGGAGCCATGAACCCAGCCCCTCTTCTCTTCGTGCCCAGGGAGCTGGGATGGAAAAGAAAGATAAATTCTCTGAATTGCAAGGAACTTCCTGATTGCCATTGGAGAACATTAGCAGAACTAAAAATCTGAGGCACTGTCTCTCTTTTTTTTTTTGGTAAGTCAGCAATAGTAACACTTCAGAGTAGGAGACTGGAAATCGGGAACTCCAGATTATGTTCCTGAATCTGCCTCTGGTTCAATGTAAATCCCTGAAGAAGAGTTGCTTTCCTTCCCAGCTGAGGAGTAACCAGAGGACTGCATTCCAAGAATCAGTTGCTCTGGCTCCACAGTGGTGAGTGCCTCAGTTTACATGACAGTCCTTCAAACAATGGGCACTGACACCAGAAGTGTGCTTGGATCACATTTATTTTCAGCTGAGATTGGTCCTTGCACACTGAAACACCCTGGAGCTGGCATAATTGTCAGTGGTCTGTAAACACCCAAAGTAAAGTGTCTTGCTCTGCTGGTGTATGGGGAGTTATGAGGTAAGTAGTGAATGGCCATGGAGCAAAACTGAACTGGTCTGGAACATGAACCAGATTATAAAATAACTGTTCAACACGAAAAATACTAGCTTCACTGGTCCAATAAGATTAATTTGGCATACAGAACTCATTTAAGCTCAAGGTTCTAATGTTAACAAAAATACTCCCTGTAAAGCATAAGCTCACTATTGAGAAAAATGAAGAGCAGAATTAAAATTATTTCTGAAACTGAAAACTGTGACTGAAATGCTGTTATGACTCAGACCAGTGGCGTCAAATGGTTTACTGAAGCTTTTAGAACAGTGACCATCTTTTTACTTCTGTATTTGTACAATGTCTAATATGACAGGGCCCTTTCTGTCCCTGGGACTCATCATAGCAATTTATCTCCATTACTGAAAACAAAAGAAAAGAAGAAAATACCAGTCTTCCTTCAACGTTTGTAAAATATATGGCAGGAAACATTAGGACCACTTAAAAAAAACCCAAACCTTTGTTTTTCTCTTTTCTCCAAGCATAGAAATACTGTTAATTTGAGTTAATTCCATTCATGCAAGGAATATCTATAGATCAGGTACCTGAGAAAAATTATGTGGCTTTTTTATGAATGAAATAAATCTCTTCATTTTCTGCACCACTTGCTTAAGGCTAGAAAAATTGCTGTAATATCAGCTGCATCTTCATCGCGATGGGGCTGTAACTAGAGTAAGCAATATCAACCTGAAGAACTTGATGACTGCCTTCAGAAGAGCCTACCGATAATTTAAATACGGTTTTCATCTCTTCTTGACTGTGAAGGACTGCACTGATTAAAATGTCCACATCAAAGCAATACACAAAGTAAATTGGGCTCAATTCTGCCAGACCTTCTTCCTCATTTAGCAAAACAGAACTGAAAGAGACAATTTCTTTCTCAGTTTAAGATTTGGCAAAGCATTGACATCAGATGAAGCTACTTTTATGATCTTATATTTTCTGAAAATATGAATACACATGGTAAAGAAAAATGAATACATTATTACTGTTTCTTACGTGTTTTCATCATGCTCGTTAAGATGTTGCAGTTTCAAGTATTGCCCAATGCAATGAACAAAGTTTGCTTCTTAAGGTAATATTCTGTATAAAAACATAGGTAAACCACTCTTGTTTCATATGGGTATTTGACATCAGAATCTGTTAAAATCCCTTGGGCCAAATTCACTTTGCAACAAATAGGGAAAACCGCCTTGATATCAGTGCTGTGGCCTTGGTATCGAAGCCTCGCATGAAAAAGACATGAGAAGGTCCAATGAATAACAGGGTGTGAGATGTGAGGGCTCTACTCATACACTCCTACAGCTGTTTTTTCCTCTCATGCCTGAAATTGCCTACTGACATGTTTTTGAGGTGTGCCCTACTGACACAGCTGGAGCCTGTGACCCCCATGTGCAGGATCAGACCATGCGTCTCAGCATTGAGGAAAGCAAAATGCAAGTTGCTTTAACTTTTGTGAGGAGCCTAGCTGTTGGGGGGTCTCTCCCCAACTGTTAGGGTCACCAGTTGTGGTGGGCACCAATTGTTGCGATTGGTTGGGACGGACAACGCGACAACAGCTCGTGTGCATACAAAGCCTTTATTGAAATACAAGTGCAGCAACACTGCAACTGCACTGCGTTCTCTCTCATCACATAGCTTTATAATCTTCTAGTACTTTGTTTTACTTTATGTGCCCTACTTGGATTGGTTTCAAGTGCACTCTCCTCCAATCAGCTACTGACTGAGCCTCTCTGTCTCCTCCTAAACGACACGCCTCCTGCAGTTGACTGACAGCAGGCTAATTCGGCTTCTTCCCTGCTGGGGTCACTCCCACACCTAGCAAAGGTAAAGCAAGGATCTTGCACTGGTAGGCATTTTGGCTTGGTTTATTCTGCAGCCTGATCTAGTTTGTCAGCCCCACAGGAGGATGGTAGTCTGGCAGGAGCCACGGAAGCCGCTCAGCTTGGTCTCTGAGCTGCCAAAGGCAGGAGGTGGCAGCCACCCTGAGATGGCACATGGGCTCAGCCAAGAGGTAACACTAGCGACCCTGGGGCTCAGAGACGAGAGCAGAGCAGCATGGCTCCCCTGCACCAGCAGTTCTTGGGTAAGAGCACAAGCAGTCAGAGAATCACCATTTTTTTAAAACTAGGCTTAGCTTTAAAAAAGCTTGGGAACAACTGCTGCAGTTGATGATAGCATGGAAAAAAGGGAATGGGATGACCCCAGATGTCCTCCTGGCTCTCCAGCAGTCTCAGGCTCAGAGAGAAGCAGAGTCTCTACCTTCTAAAAAACAATCCTAGGGAAAGTTTGCCTGGCTGCTCCAGAAGTGTCATAACTTTCATAACTCTTTTTAGGGCGCTGTATCTTATTTAACCATATAACAGTGTATTGAAGATTGTATCAATTTAATGTACTCATCTGTATTTCTTAATCCTACAGCATCCCAGGAGCTTTAATAGTTGGCCTAGAACTCAACTATCTTAGACTTCCTTTATTCATAAACCAAGGGATTACCACTATGTGGACAAAAAGGATAAAAAGCAACATTTTAATCCTTTTTATTTGCCAGGGAAAATAACCAGAATTGGTGACCCCCATGCCACACGCACTCGCCCTGCTATGCTATGTTATAGTATACCTCTGCGGCCAAAGCTTACAGGCCTGGTCGTGAAGCTAAAACGACCCCTTAGTTTTGAAGAACATTGCTTTAGCCTTTCCTTAACATAGTTTCTAGTTTTAATTGTGACTAAAATGGATGACTCCTACGAGTGAGAGTTTGCAGCATGTCCTTAACCTACTATTGTTAGTAAGGTACTACGCAGACACCCAGACCTGAGAATGGAAACGT
Organism: Buceros rhinoceros silvestris; assembly: GCF_000710305.1. Lineage (NCBI taxonomy): Eukaryota > Metazoa > Chordata > Aves > Bucerotiformes > Bucerotidae > Buceros > Buceros rhinoceros. The sequence continues at coordinate 10,628 of NW_010400065.1, forward strand.
GGGGCTCCATCAGCCCTGGAAGATTACAATCTTGATAATGTACTCTTCTTTTTTCAGCTGCTTACTTCCCACTGCACAGAAATGAACCTGATTATCTACCAAGTTATTTTTCAAATGTTAATTTATTTTTAAAATTTGGAGCAATTTGGCAACAAATCTTTCCTAGGTCTCCTATCTGGATCCCCTGAATTGATTTTAGATGGAGAAAGAATACCTTTAAACACAAGACAACCTAGTTTCAGACAAAAATCAATTATTTTTATCATGTTAGTGTTCAGGCTGAATAGCAATTTAAAGCCTTTGAATAATTTTCTTGCACTTACAGAAAATGTTATCAATTTGTGTTAAAACTTAATATTGTGGTTTTCATTTTGTTGAACTATTGAAAAGACCAGAGTGGAGTTTTCTGAAAGATGCAGAGATTGCCTATAGTTTCCATAAAGAGTCAAGTCTGCCAGTAAAATCTTTGTTAATTTTTGGCTGCATTTTCGTAGACTCCTGTTTTAGCACTGTAAGTGGACTCCAACGACATGTCAGGCAACTAACTTAGACCGATACTTTCAAATGTTAAAATCTAAATAGGAAGCCAAAAGTGGTTACAAGAAATATGTAATCCATAAAACTGTCTTTGCAATTAGTAGAGACGGTGGAATACTACTCAGTCAAACCGTAATCAATGTATTCCACTATTAACAATCAGGGTGTTCTGAAAATGGCTGCTTTGTTCCTGAGCAAATTCAATCCCTTTCTAATGGCCAAATTCTGCTTTTCATATTCACATCCAATACAACCTACTAATAACAAAGCATTGCTAAAAGAAATTATTAACACTAAAAATACGGAGAATCGTTCCTTCTTAGGTGACGGTCTGGAAAACTCCTGCAGCTTGCTTTTCTAAAAATCAACTTTATTTTGTGCTAGATCAGCTTCACAAAAAAACAAACCCACAAGCACATTTGCGAGGGTTGTTCCAGACGGCGTTAGAGCTATTCTCAGAACCGCAGAACATACGATGGAACTTTTTTACCGTTTTCTTTTCTCTGTGTAGACTTTGAAGGAATGGATATCTAAACCATCTGCCCACCAGTGATCCTGCAGCACGGATTTCATGCCTGTGAGCTGCACGGTATTTTGCACTTTTACACTGCCTCCAACTGCTCAAGGTAGGAAAACCAATTATGCAAATTTCTTGCAAGGCGAAAGGCAATGCAGTGTCCTGAGTCAGTGAAAAAAAGGCCCCTGAGGCAGATCTATGTTAGCGTTTCAAAATGAAGTAGCTCATTGGTTTTCAGTATTCTTTTGCATTTTGGTTTCACAGTTTGGGAAACTATTTGACCTCTTCAGGTGTCTTGTGCTAGCTCTGCAAAACATGTTCACGTGGGTACCATAAAAATGAGCAGTTGAATGAGAATCACTTAAAGGATAGCAAAAAAATTTGTCACTGTAATTTTGTGTGGTGAGGACTGAAATAAGCCTTTGAAAATGCTGGGTTTTAGCAAAATGCTTGATGAGCGCTTCTAAAACAAGTCGAAAAATAACATTGAAAATAGTGGTGAAAATTCTGCTCACTGTGAAAGAGAGGAAATGTTTATTATAGCAACGCTTAAACCAATGTAAAATCCTCTGATCCATTACACAGTACCACAGGTACCAACAAAGGACTCGATCTGCACTGTATTTTATCTGTGAAAACTAATGGCCTGAAACTGCTAAGATCTCAATTACTTCTGTAACACCGCTTAGATGAATAAAGACGATTCATGGAATTGTCAAGAGCAAATCATGTCAAACCAATCTAATCTCCTTCCACACGGTGGTTACAAGCCTTGTAGGCGGGAGAGAAGCAGCAGATGATGCGTATCTTAAACCTCTAAAACAAATCTCACACGACGAGCAGCAGAAACGTGGTTTTGATGAAAGTTCAACAGAGTAGGTGTAAACTGGCTGGAAAACCAAAACTATAACCAGAACAATTATCAGTGCTTCGATATTAGCATTATTTTAAAAAAAAATAGGAGGTGGTACCTGTCCTGGCTACAGGTCTCTTTCTTCCTTCAATTAATGACGCCAAAGCTGAAGTGGAATATATTCACTGTATTTGCGGAGGACACAAACCAAGGAGGGACCAAGCTCTCGGCCAACCATTTTGCCGAACAAGGTAAGAATCCAAAAAGCATCCACGAGCTGAAGCAGCGCCCCGGAGAAAACCAGAACGGCGTTTGGCGGGGACAAGCACAACCCTACGAGGGAGAACCCCACACCAGTTTGTAATGCCATAGTCACCCGGTATTTTCCCCTCGGGCCCGGTTTTCTTACAGCGGCAACGAGCTGCTTTTTATGCTGCTGCTTCGCAACGCCACCGCTCGGCACTTTACCCGGGAAGGCCTCGGTCCGTTCCGAGCCGAGCGGTTCTCAGCGCACAACGCTCCATCTCCAGCGCGATCTCCGCTCGCCCAGGGGCCCGCTAGGTCCGCTCAGCCACTGTCCCGGGCCCTGCACAGCACCGGAG
>NW_010400066.1:0-1271 GCF_000710305.1 Buceros rhinoceros silvestris
ACACTCACTGTAGGGGACGCAGTCGTACTGCACCTCCAGGTACTTGTAGGTCCCCGGACAGGGGTCGGGGAAGGCGTCGGATCCCGCCACCACCACACACTGCGTGCGGTTGTTGCACCTGCGGGGACAGCGGAGACGGCGCTGGGGACACGGGGGACACCGGGGACACTGGACATGGCACTAGGGACACTGGGGACACTGAGGACATGGGACACCAGGGACAGCAGAGACGGCGCTGGGGACACGGGGGACACCGGGGACACTGGACATGGCACTAGGGACACTGGGGACACTGAGGACATGGGACACCAGGGACAGCAGAGACGGCGCTGGGGACACGGGGGACACCGGGGACACTGGACATGGCACTAGGGACACTGGGGACACTGAGGACATGGGACACCAGGGACAGCAGAGACGGCGCTGGGGACACGGGGGACACCGGGGACACTGGACATGGCACTAGGGACACTGGGGACACTGAGGACATGGGACACCAGGGACAGCAGAGACGGCGCTGGGGACACGGGGGACACCGGGGACACTGGACATGGCACTAGGGACACTGGGGACACTGAGGACATGGGACACCAGGGACAGCAGAGATGGTACTGGGGACACAGGGGACACCGGGGACACTGGGGACACGGAGCACCAGGGACCAGGGAGACGGCGCTGGGGACATGGGGGACACTGGGGACATGGGACACCAGAGACAGGGGACATGGCACTGGGGACACAGGACATGGCACTAGGGACACTGGGGAGATAGGGGACACAGGACACCAGAGACAGCAGTTGTGGTGCTGGGGACATGTGGGACACTGGGGACAGGAGGGACATGGGGGACACTGAGGACACAGGACATGGTACGGGGGACACGGGGGACACAGGACGTTGTACGGGGGACACGGGGGACACGGGGGACACAGGACACCAGGGACAGAGGTTGTGGTGCTGGGGACACTGGAGGACACGGGGGATGGGGGGGATGCAGCACTGGGGACACTGGGGGACATGGAGGACAGTGGAGGACATGAAGGACACAGGACACCAGAGATAGCAGACATGGCACTGGGGACACTGGGGACACGGGGACACTGGAGACACAGGGGACAGCAGGGACATTGGGAACAGCAGGGACACAGGGGACAATGGGGACACTGAGGCAGGGACCTGGGCCTGGGGGACACCTGACATGGGGACGCAGGGACAGAGGTGACGTGGCAGGTGTCCCTGGCGGGGACAGCCTGTGCCGGCGGGGCCAGGGG
>NW_010400066.1:1463-1934 GCF_000710305.1 Buceros rhinoceros silvestris
GGCCCCCCCCCCCAGCCCCTGTGCCCCTCCTTCTGCCTGGCCCCGTGTCCGTACGTGTCCCCACGTGTCCCCAGCGTGACCCCATGCTGCCAGGCCCCTGAGCCTTGTCCATGTCCCCATGTCCCCACCCTGTCACCCGTCCCCATGTCCCCTACCTGTCCCCAAATCTTCCCCGTCCCGTGTCCCTACGTCCTCTACACGTGTCCCTGTCACCATGTCCCCTCCATGTCCCCAACCTCCTCCACGTCCCCAACACATCCCCATGTCCCCACGTCCCCTCCATGTCCTCGTGTCCCCATCCTTGTCCTTGTCCCCATGTCCTCACATCTCCATGTCCCCATGTCCCCTACATGTGCCTGTGTCCCTTCCATGTCCCCAACCTCCCCCATGTCCCCACATCTCCTCCATGTCCCCAACCTTCCCTGTGTCCCCATGCCCCCTCCATGTCCCCACCCTCCCCATGCCCCCCCA
>NW_010400066.1:2016-2482 GCF_000710305.1 Buceros rhinoceros silvestris
TCCAGGTCCCCAACCTTCCCTGTGTCCCCATGTCCCCTCCATGTCCCCAACCTCCCCATGTCCCCACATCTCCTCCACGTCCCCATCCTCCTCCCCATCCCTCCTCGTCCCTGTGTCCCCATGTCCCCTCCATGTCCTCACATTTCCATGTCCCCACCTGTCCTTGTGTCCCCATCCTCCTCCATGTCCCCATGTCACCTCCATGTCCCCAACCTCCCCCAGATCATCACGTCCCAAGCTCCTCCCTGTCCCCACATCCCCTCCATGTCCCCTACATGTCCCCATGCCCCCAACAAGTCCCCACGTTCCCATGTCCCTTCCGCGTCCCCATCCTCCTCCCTGTCCCCATGTCCCCTACACGTCCCCATCCTCCCCCATGTCTCCTCCACGTCCCCGTGTCCCCGTCCTCTCCTGTGTGCCTGTGTCCCTGCTGTCCCCCCGGTGTCCGCGCTGTCCCCTCGGTGTC
>NW_010400067.1:0-314 GCF_000710305.1 Buceros rhinoceros silvestris
CTTGGGAGCTGCGCTGGCAGCTGTGCTCTTTAAGAGAAATTCCTGCCGGAGCCACGGTTACAGGCCAGCTCTGCGTGGAAAACACCCTCCTGGCCCCTCGCGAAGGGGCTTTGGAGGGGCCTTCCAGGCTGTGCTGGGGGGATCAGTATTCGCTGCAGGGCCGGGGCACGCTGGGCTGGAGCCATCCTCTTGCCCTTGGCACGGAGGAGCAGTGTCCCGCGCCCAGGAGGCCCAGCTTTGTCTGGGGACACAGCACGGGTTTGTTGGGAAAGGACTGGGATGAAACAGGCTGGCATGGAGGGGACAGTGGGGTT
>NW_010400067.1:674-880 GCF_000710305.1 Buceros rhinoceros silvestris
GCGAGGTTTAACTGAGTCAGGAGCTGGCGTCTGCCCCTCTCCTGGCGGGGCCAGAACCGGTTACACCGGGGAGAAGGACTTTAGACCACAAGACTTGGTCAATGAGTAAAAGCAAGTAAACATTCACGGTGCTGCGTAAGCCCTTCCGGCAGGGCTGTGAGGAGGGCTCGTGGCGCGATCCGCATCCGGAGACACAACTGCTCGCG
>NW_010400068.1:0-241 GCF_000710305.1 Buceros rhinoceros silvestris
GACCTACGCGGGGAAGGAGGGCAAGAAGGGCACGCTGACGGCCGGCGAGTTCAGGGAGCTGGTCCAGCTCCAGCTGCCCAACCTGATGAAGGTGAGCTGAGGGGCAGCATGTGGGGCAGCTGCGGGGGGTGGCTGGACCCCCATGGGTCTGCTCTGAGCTCGGGGGCTGCTGCTGGTACCCTGGGCTTCACGAGCGAGAGTGAACGGGAACCCCTGCTCCTCTCCTGGGGACTGGCATGTG
>NW_010400068.1:497-776 GCF_000710305.1 Buceros rhinoceros silvestris
TGGACGAGGAGCGGAAATGCGGCGAGTACTGGCGGCTCATCGGGGAGCTGGCGAAGGCCCTACGCAAGGAGAAAGCGGGGAAGAAGTGACCGGGCTGGGGGGGACACTCGGCTGCCGCGGAACTAATAAAAGAGGTTTCCCGGAGCCTGAGCATCTGCTTTTGTTAGCGGGGGGCTCCTGCTCTGGGCAGCGCATCTCTTCCCTTGGCATCTGCCCGTGGCCATGCTGTGACCGGGAACCAGCCTGGTCCCTGAGCGGTGGGTCAGGGGTCGCGCTGGT
>NW_010400069.1:0-3994 GCF_000710305.1 Buceros rhinoceros silvestris
CTCCCCCTTCCTTTGCCCCCTTCCCATGTGTGGCTCCGTTGGTAAACAAACGAGCGGGAGGGGAGCCGGGCTTTGCCGGGGCTCGGCCTTTGTTCAACGCGAAGGTCCCGGCCCGGTGCTGGCAGATGTCGCTGTTGCTCCACGGTGCCGCTCCCGGTCCCGACAACTTGACCCCCGTGACGTCGTCCCCGTCTGAATCATCAAGGCCATTTTCAATCCTCATTGGCCTGGGCATCACGTGGGGGGGTGGAGGGGGGGAGACCGATGCGTGGATAATTATGGTGCTTGATATTTTTTCCCCCTACAAAAAAGATGTCAGCCCCTGGCTGGAGTATTCCTCCTTAAAAACCCTCTCTGAAAATGTCATGTCCCAACAATGTGACTTCTAACTCGTTTTTGATGGACTCGTTGGCCGGTACCTGTAGAGGGGAGAATTATTCCTCCAGCCAAGGGATGTACATGCAGCCTGGGAGCGATTTCAGCTGCGGAGTCATGAGGAACTGTGGAATTATCCCGTCTCTTTCCAAAAGGGACGAGGTGAATAGCGCTACCTTGTCTCTCAGCACCTATCCATCCTACCTTTCTCAACTAGACACTTGGTGTGACCCCAAAAATACGTACAGGATCGAGCAACCTGTTGCAAGACAGCTCCCATCCTGCTCCTTCCCAACCAATGTCAAGGAAGAGAATGTTTGCTGTATGTATAACGCTGACAAAAGAGCAAAAAATGCCACAGAGGCAGCCCTCTACCCCAACCAAATGCCTGAGCCTTGCCTAAATGACCATGAAGTCCCCGTTCCTAGCTACTACCGAGCAAGCCAAGGTTACCCCTCCATGGAGAAGACGTCAAACTGCAGCAATCCAAATGAGTTTGAGGCAAGTTTTGAATCCAGGGCGAGCCTGAACCCAAGGAATGAGCATCTGGAACCAGCACCAGCACCTCCTCCACCTCCTCCGCCGCCCCCGGTGGCTAAAGTGAGTTTTCCCGAAAACACAAAAACAGATAATACTCAGAACACATCCACGAATGAAATTAAAACAGAAAAAAGCGCCCCAGCACCCAAAGTAAGTCCTTCGGAAGCAGAGAAAGAACTGAATAAAAACACTGACACCAGCACTGACAATTCTGACAATGAAGCGAAAGGTAAGGGAATCGTTCATTACCAGTCGCTAATTTCAGCAATTAGTAATCACCCGTAGCTCAGAAGAGCAGGAGCGATGCAGCTCTGTGCTCTCTGCCCTGCCAACTTCTCCCGCAGAAATTGGCGCAATAATGTTCGGTATCGTTGCTGTGGTTTGGGAAATAATAGTCTTCTTAGAAATGTTGTTTGTCTGTTGTTTTTTTTTTCTTTAAAAAATGTGTATGTTCAAGCTGAGAAAAATGAGCAGAGAGCAATGTGAGAACTCGCTGTTTTTATGGAGAAAATTTGCTGTGCATGTACTTATGTAAAAAAAAAAAAAATCCGATACTTGCAATCAACGCCGCAGAATGCGATGAGGTGCTTTTGCTCTGAAATCGCAGAGGTTTGGGGATTGTTTACTTGTTTGTGAGGGGGTGGGTGTTGTTTGGGGGGTTTGTGTTTTTTAAGGCAGATGAACCCTGTATTCCCCCCGCCTTCATATCGCTTTTTACGCAAATGCTTTATTTCCGTGTGCTACGCGAATTTGTGGGATTTGGCTTTGCTCCGCGTTAAAGTGGGGTAAAAAAAATAATCTGCGTAGAGTCTAATTTGCAGTGACAAACGTTTTAGGCTGCAGTTGGGCTCTGTGGCTCGTTCCAGGGTTTGGAAGCTCGTTGGGGGACTCAGAGAAGAAAAAGACGATTTTATTTTTTTTTTCCTGGCGGATTGAGGTCTTGTTTGCGAAAGCGAAAAATGTTTCTGTGTGTTGAGCAGATGGTTTAAGTTTGGGATTTTCCGAGGAGAGGCTTTCCCTGATCGCCTGGTATTGTCACTGTAGATTGCAGATGGCTGGATATCGGCGGGTATGCGAATATTCCGAGTTGTTCGTGCCCTGGTTTGAAGCCAGGTGGGTTCAGGGGCTTCCTGCAGGTCAAGAAGTGGGTATGATGTGAAGGAATGGCTTGAATTTCCCCAATAAAAGTTGGTGGAAAATGCTGCTGGGGTCTCAGCAGCGGGTTGCGTGATTTGCCTGTGTTGTGTGGATTAAAATCCCGGCCGTGTGTGCGGGGCTGGGCTATAATTAAGGCTCCGGCAGCAGCAGGGTTGAGTGGCGAGGGATATACACGCGTGTGGGGAGCGTGTGGACCCCCATGCGCGCACGCTTTGGGCGTGGGGCACCAGCAAAACCGATCCTCTGGCGTTTCCCACTCTAAAATTGGCCTTTTAAAAAGCAGAAACCAGAAACACTTAGGTTTTTTCTTTTTCTTTGTTTCTTCTTTTTTTTAAATACCATTCCGCACCCAAAGGGAAATGATTTTATCTGACAGCTGAGTTACAATTACACACACACACACAAAAAAAAAAAAAAAAAAAAGCAAAGTCAAGGTTATCAAAACCCCTGCAAACTTATCTGCACAAAGCGCCTTCACGCCAAGAGATGGCAACGAGGTTACAATGACCCCCACCCACAAAAAAAAAAAAAAAAAAAAAAGCAAAGTCAAGGTTATCAAAACCCCTGCAAACTTATCTGCACAAAGCGCCTTCACGCCAAGAGAGGTTTTGGTGGGAGTTAACCCCAAGGAAAGATTATGTTGGGTTGGGTTTGTAATTGAGGCGGAAATAAAGAATTAAATCAATACAGATAAAGGTTTTATTTCGCTTCAGATGTTGCGTTTACGATAAGTGCATGGAGAGAGACGTGGTTCCCAGATTTTCTTTTTTTCTTTTTTTTTTTTTTTTTTTTTGCGTTTTCAAAGGCATTTCATGGTGTTTGTAGTGTGTTCAAATGATCAGATCCAATTTGGGGCGGATTTTCTTTGCTTCTGTTTCGGTTCCTTCCTTTACAAATCTTTTACAGCTTCACTTTTCGTTTATGTCGAACCCGAATTTTAATTCGTGCAGAAGGTGAGCCCTTTCTCCTGTAATTTAAGCACTGGGGTGGGGGTGGGGGGGACATACAGATAAGGTTTCCAAGGGGATTCAAGGTTTTCTGCAAAGGCGAAAGTGGGTCCATGTCACACCAGCAAATTTTGAAGGTGCCTTTGGCTAAATTCAGGGGTTTTTCCTCTGCATTTCCCGACTGCGATGCCGAGGAGGTGGCTACAGCTGCAGGCTCTGCTTTGCTTTTTCGTACAGTTTAGGCAGAAATAGTGGCCGGCTGCTGGTGCCAGGATTTTCTCATGACCAAATTCAAAGCCCAAGTATTTGCCGTGTTTATTTATGGACCTGTGAAATACGTTTGCCTTTGCGAAGTGTCTGTGTGCGTATCTACACCAGAGTGAGGGGAGTGTGGATGGGATTACGATTGCCTCCGAATTCACCCACATGTGCCCAAAGAGCTCATCAAGGCAAATCTGTTTCATCCAACAGAACACACTTGATGGAAATGTTGCTGGGGTGATCTCCAGGACGAGCGAAAAGAGGTTTCTTAACCCCAAAATCTCACGCCTTTAGGCAAACATTTCAGCATCGGCAGTTCATTTTAAAAGCCAAGAAAAATTATAGAGGCTTTGGGGTGGCAAATGGTGACTTGGGGTAGCCCCGAAAGTCGCATTGCTGCTCCCAGGATATTTTGAATTTGTGGTATTTTAAGCCCCTCCACCCAGTCTAGTGAAGGCAGGATAAATTCATCCCGTGCTATCCTCCGGCCCCTGCGGCGCGGGTTCTCCGCGGCTGAGAGGTGGAGGTGCGCGCTGCTACCACCAATTTACTCCCAGGCACCGAATGGCTGAAACCACCCCCTTACCTCCTCCAAACTTGCTCTTTCCTCCCTAAAACCCGCAGGAGAACAAGTCATCCCGGCTGCCTTTTATTTTTCTTTTTTTTCCCCAGGGGCAAACTGCCTTCTCATTTAAAAAAAAAAAATTAAATAC
>NW_010400070.1:0-914 GCF_000710305.1 Buceros rhinoceros silvestris
GGTGGCCGCCGCTGCCGTCCCAGGAGAAGCCTCGTGCAGTTTCTCTCGTGCCTGGGGAGGATTCGGCTCTCACAGGGGCTGAGCGATGGCCGGGCTGAGCCCACAGCAGTTCTCTGGTGAGTTTGAGCCTCTTCCAGAGCAGCGCGAGAACCCAACTCCTGTGCTGCATTAGAGCGCAAGGATGCTGCATGTGACACGGACCCCCCCTCTCCCACTGGGAGCTCCCGGTCAGCCCCCGGGGCAGAATCAGGAGCGGGTGAGGGATGCAGAAGGTGGATTCCACCCGTCCCTGGTGCTGGGACAGGAGGGTGAAGGTGGTTCCTCTGTGTCAGAGGTCTGTGAGCTGGGCTGGGTACAATCCACCCTGTCAGAAGGAGAGCTCGAAGTGTTTGGGACTTGGTTTGGCTTTTCCGTAGCCCGAGCACCCGTCAGGATGGGATCCCTCTGCCTGCGGGAAGCCTTGGGGTTTGTCTGGTCCTGCTGTGGCTCCCCTGGGTTCTCACCCGTCTTGTCCGGGTGGGGCTGGGAGCAGGTCCCCGGTGCCTTGCTGTGGGTCATGCCGTCGTGGTCTCCTCCCGTCCTGCCCGTGGGTCAGTGCATGTGGAGCTCTGTCCTCAAGGCAAAGGGGATCCCGTGGCTTCGCCTGATCCCACCCAGCTCCTTTAAACTGCCCCTGCCCGAGTCGATCCCGGGGGGAAGGCGAACGCTCCGGGTGAGCTGTGGCAGGAACCGGCCGGCTTGCTCGCAGGCTGCAGGCCTGAAGTTGAGGTGTTTCTTCCTCACACAGCTCCTGTTCTCTTGTCCTGCCCCTGCTGCATGCAGAGAGCGGTTATGGGCGGCTAACCTGGAGGCTGTCTGCCGCCCCCCGGCCTTAGAGCTCCGCGTCCTCCCTCCCCGTGCCAAGGCGGGAGCTG
>NW_010400070.1:1083-1533 GCF_000710305.1 Buceros rhinoceros silvestris
CCCGTGGCCCTGGCCAGCAGCAGGGCAGAACCTGCTCCTGGGACCGGCATGGGGTAGCTGTTAGGGGAAGCTCGAAAATCCAAACCCCTTGGGCGTCTTTCTGCGCTCTTCACCCCTTAACAACGCGTTCCTGAGGGGAGCTCCCGGTTCCGGAGGGGTGGGGAGCGTTACCGGAGGGACGGCCTCGGCGACGAGCTTCAGGTGAGGGTTTTGCATCCAGTAAAGCTGTGAAAGGGTGGTGGGGTTCGGCGCCTGACTCCTCCAGGGGGGGTAACATGGAAAACCGGCCGATCCTCCGCTGCAGCTGCTGGAGCGCTGAGCTCGGGGTGTCATCACTGCTGATCTGCAACGTTGCGTCCGTAAAGCCTCTCCCACCTCCAGCTGGGACAAGTCACTGGGATTTAATAACCTGAAGGTCCTTTTCTTGGTCTCTTCTGCTCTCAAACCATC
>NW_010400070.1:1699-2132 GCF_000710305.1 Buceros rhinoceros silvestris
TATAAGAAAAGCAATTCTGCGGGGATGGGGGAGCGGTGTTTTGGGGTTTTAGTTCCAGCTGCTGGGGTTAAGCTGGTTCCCGACGTGCTCAGCGTTCCCGTCCCGATCCCGTCAGCTCGTCTTGGAGCGGGGCAGAGCGGCGCCGCTGCGCTGGGGCGGTGCCGGTGGGCACGAGTTGGTTTGGGCTCTAATGTTGGTTCATGAAGTGCTTTCGAGGAGCAGAAATCCCGCGTGGCCCGCGGCCAGCGAGGGCTCGTTTCAGAGACTCATTCTGACAGAGGTTTCCTTCGGTCTCCCCTGAAAGTGAGCTGGACAATAACACTGGGAGCCCGCCAGTCCCTCAGCCGCTCCTCAGCACATTGTGCTCCAGCCCCTGCCACAGCTCCGCTGCCCTTCTCTGGACACGCTCCAGCCCCTCCCTGTCCTTCTGGCC
>NW_010400070.1:2210-4564 GCF_000710305.1 Buceros rhinoceros silvestris
CGCTCCAGCCCCTCCATGTCCTTCTGGCAGGGAGGGGCCAAACTGGACCCAGTCAAGTCATCTTCAAAGCCCTGCTGAGCAGAGGACTTGACGTGGAATGCTCTGTCTTTGCCTCAAGCTTCTCGGGCTCCTGGTAGCGTTGTCCATTAGAACCGTCCTTCAAAAGCCTGTATGAGGCCCTGGGGAGAAGCTGCTCAATAGCTGAGAGGCTTTGCCAGCTGGCTGGGGAATTGCGACCTGGGGCAGATCGCGCTCCGGAGGTACCACTTGACCAAAGAATGGAACCAGCTCTGCTGGAAGGCCGGGGTGTCACGGAAGAGCTTTGGCCAAACTCCATGCGTGAAGCCTCTCCTGTTCCCACAGCTCTAGGGCTCCGGCCAGCCTTTGTCTAAAAAGGATCCATAAAATTTCTGGAGTGTTAGGAGCTTCTCTGGGTGGTGCTTCAGCTTCCGTCTAGCTGGAGGATTTGCTCTGCGAGTGTGGGATCTTCAGAAGTGACGGGGACCGAATGGACCGGATGGGCCTTTGTCCCAAGGTGGCTTCTCCAGAAAGGCCGGAACCAGCAAAGCCGAGCTCTTACGGGCTCTCTCCAACGCCAGCACCCAGCTGAATCCCTCTTCTCGTGGTCTTCTGCTCTGTGCTAGATTCAGTTCTGGTGGAACTTGCTTGTTTCTGGTGACCGTCTAGTTCTGAAGTGGTTTTGGCGCTTAGGGAGCAGCCGGGGCCCCCGTAGCTGGTTCGAGCCATCTGCACGTCCTTTGCGTGTGGCCAAACTCCAGGAATTTTCATAAACTCACAGCTCGAGTCTCCCAGAGCCTCACAGTCTGCACCAAAGGGACGCGGCGAGCACTCTGTGGGATGCTCGTTGGTCTTCAGACCCGGCTCGGTCAAAGCCCAGCTCAGATTTTCAGGGGCGCCTCCTGCCACCCTGCGTCTGACGATGGCAGCTCTCCACGCGTCCATCTCTTTGCCCAGCCCTCATCCCTCACACACGTGGTGCTCGTTCCACCGCCCTCTCTCCGTCTCCGCTCTCCCCGGGCTCTCGTCAGCTGAGCTGGCGTCGCGCCTGGCGGCCGGTGAGGCCTGGAGGAGGTGGTGGGCACCGGCTGGGCCCCTCTGGAGCCGGCGTAAACTCGTTGCCTTACGGATGGTCACTTCATAGTCCTGGGCCAGAAGGTGATGCGTGGGCTGGAGAACCACAGGAATGGCCACAGTCCCTCCTCTGCTGGAGAGTCCCGGTGTGGACATTACAGTAAAACGATGAAAAATAGGTTGGATGTTTTTTCCACTCATGACTTTTTGGGGTTCTGATGCTCTGAGTTGTCTCTCAGCAAATGTCTTCTCATCTCCCTGTTTCATTCTCCCTGTTTTTTCTTTGGTGGGAGGGTTTTTTTGTGCGTGAAGGAAGTCCCTAAGCTCCCCTTGTTTACACCTTCCCCTCTCCTCCTTGCCGCCGTGTAAACACCCAACTCGTGTTTCAGCCCGGCGTTAAATGTCAGGCGGCCAGTGGCCTGCGCCACTGCACGGGGTCTCAGTTCTTGTCTGCCTGCGGGAGCTGGGGGATTCCAGACAGAGCCCTTTGGGTGCTGCTCTGCGGGGCTTCAGTCCTCCTGGTTTATGTTCGTTCTTTTATTGCTCAATTTTTACATCAAAAGTGAATTTTAAACCCCAGTGTAAACAAGTGCACTGAGGAGCGGCTGCGGGACCTGGGGGGGCTGAGCCTGGAGCAAAGGAGGCTCCGGGGAGACCTTCTGGCTCTGACAACTCCCTGACAGGAGGCTGCAGCCAGGGGGGGTCGGTCTCTGCTCCCCAGCAACAAGCGACAGGACGAGAGGAACCGGCCTCCAGCTGCTCGCGGGGATGTTGAGGCTGTCCCTGAGGAGCCGTTTCTGTCCCGTTGGGGTTGTGCAGGCGTGTGGCAGGCTGCCCAGGGCAGTGGTGGAGTCCCCATCCCTGGAGGGGTTTCCCAGCCGTGTGGAGGTGCCGCTGAGGGACAGGGGGCAGGGGGGACCTGGCAGCGCTGGGGAACAGGGGGACTCGAGGAGATCAAAGATCTCTTCCAACCCAAATGATTCTGTGATTCTGCGGAGCTCCAGCAGGAGCCCATCAGCTGGTGATGGAGATGTGTGGATCTCCAGCGAGAACTGCAAAATCCCTTTGCCTTGGGGCAGTCACCCTCGCTGGGCCAGAGCCAGGTGGAGATCGTACCCCAAGCCCAGAGGGCTGCAACAAACGGTTCCATGGTTCTGTGAAGTTAGGTGATAAAAGTGAAAAATAATTTTGGGTTGGAAAGTGAAGACTCTTGTAATTTGAAGGTGAAACAGCAAGGGTGGGCAGAGCCTGGCGCAGGCTGC
>NW_010400070.1:4749-6519 GCF_000710305.1 Buceros rhinoceros silvestris
CCCTTGGGGCTCTGAGCCCCCTGCTCTGGGGGCAGATGTCCCTGCTCCCTGCAGGGGGTTGGACTGGAGGAGCTTGGAAGGTCCCTTCACTGCAAACCACGCTGAGGTTCTCTGCTCTTCACGGCTCTCTCTGGAAACGCAGCTGGAGCTGAATCTCTTTGCAAGGGAAATGAGCAACGAGCCCTTTCTTCTCCAGATCCCCGCGACAGGCTGCGCTGGGCTCTTGTGGAGCAGCCCCACAGCCCTCACGTGTTCGCAGTCCAAAGGCCGTTTTTATTGAAAAGCCCCAGATCCACCAGAGCTGAGATGGTTCGTGAAGATCTGCCACGATCCAGTGGGGATGGTGCATCACCTTCTTCCCCCAGTGCCTGAGAGATGCTCGGGGATTCTCAACACCTTGGAATCACTTTGTTATCAGGAAAAAATCCCCAAATAACATCAATAAACACCAGTTCAGGGGTTTTTTCCCCCTCTGAATTCCTTGGCAACCCAGGTCCATCGTTGCTGGAGCTGCCTGCGGGTGCGTGAGCCAACTCCTTCCAGCTCTGGAAGGCTTGGTGTCAGCCCTGACCACGCTGCCGTGAACGCTGGCCGCAGAAACGGAGTCTCTTGGTGCCGCAAGTCACGAGCCACCTCGGAAACATTCCGAATTTTGCCGTCTGTGTGGAATCGGCGGCTCCCAGGTGGGTGGGTCATCTCTGCGGGGCAGCACCGGGGCTCTCCGGCTCTGGTTCTGGGTCAGATCTCTCCTGCCGCCGTGTCCGTAACAGTTCAGTTCTAAATGCTGTGGAAAATACGGGCCCGTTAGTACAGTCGAGAGGGTTTTGATACGAGGCGCAGAGGCGCTGCTGTGATTTTGTTGTTGTTCTTTAGTTTCTTAAGGGCTCTTTATTGATTGCTAGCTCGGCAGTGACCTGGTGTGACATCCAGAGGGACGTTTCCATCAGAAACACCTCCAAATTGTTCTCGCTACCCGTTTTCACAGCGGGTTGTGTGCTGGAGTTTCTGGAGAAAAGCTGATTCACCAGCCCGTGGTCATCAAGGCAGCTGGAGAGGACGGGCCGACGTGTGGTGACAGCGGAGGAGCTCGTCTGGAGGGAGGCAGCTCCCGACAGATTTGCTCCTTGAACATTGTGAGAGTTGGCTTCGGAGCCTGGGGAGGCCCTGGTGGCGCGAGCCCGGCCTGTGTCCACGGGCAGGCGTGTCCGTCTGCTCGCCAGCCGGTCCTGCAGGGACGCTCGAAGGGAACAGCGATTCTCAGCGGCAGCTGGAGGTTGGAGACGAGGATGAGGAGCCAACCTCGTGCCTGGCTGGGACGTGGCGGGAGCCTTGGACCAGTGAAGTCCTGGTCCTGTGGAGAGCACGAGCTGTGGAGGTTGAAGCTCGGTGGGGATGGACTTGCCCAAGACAATTCCCGTGCATCTTTCAGGGCTTTTTCCATGGTATCAAGGGGTGATCGTTGGCCGGAATTTTGCAGCGTTGAGCTAAGAGGAGGAGCGGGGAGAATGCCAGAGCATCAAGCGTCTCGGGGTGGTCCCAGGGCCCCTGACATGCCTCAGCCTCGTGTCTGGGGGTTTGGGGAGCTGATGCTCAGCGCGGGTTGCACATTACAGTGGAATGTCCCAAAGCGGGAGCAGCTTCAGCAGCTGAGCCCTGGGCTTGTACTGACACCAGAATTCCACTTTGCCATGTGCAGAAGAGGCTGGATTTCACTGAGAGCGAGACCGGATAACGCTGAGCTCGACCTGACGTTGTGGACAAGCTGGCAAA
>NW_010400070.1:6577-7580 GCF_000710305.1 Buceros rhinoceros silvestris
GAGCGAGGCCGGACCACGTTAAGCTCGGCCTGACGTTGTGGACAAGCTGGCAAAGGCTCGTGGCCTTGTCTCTTCCCCCTGCGTGACGCTGTGGAAGCCCGGCCGCGGACCCGGGACAGTTTTACGATGTCGGCTGGGGATGTGGGGTGCCATAAGCAAAGGGGACGGGGAGAGCCCGAACCCAGCGCGGTTCGGAATCAGACATCAGAGGTTCCTCGTCACTAAATCGCTGGAATTTTGCATTTCTTAACCACACCGCAGCTACCAGCTGTGACCCTGCTCCGTTGCAGAGACAGCAGCGTGGTTTTAACGTGCTTTAGGTTCTGGCAGTGCAGAAACCCCCAGAGTTTGCAGTTCGTGCAGCCAGACCTCGGTCTGTGGGTTTTCTCTGTCTGAGCTGGGGCTGGGGCCAGGATAACGCCGAGGTGCTCAAGGTGTGGAAAAGAGAAACATCCCAATGTCTCCCGCCAAACCCTGCAGAAGATGCCGTGGCGGGTCCAGAAGGGACCAGAGGGTGAAGGACTCATTCCCCGTGGGCCGTTCCCTTGCCTCTATTAGGGGAGGGTGGCACGGGGTCTGCCCGGCAGTGCCCACCCCTCCTCCACCACACAAAGGGCGAAGCCTTCGGCCTCGTACCAGCCAGGCGGCCGTTCGGTCTTCTCCGAGGCCAGACAGACGATGATTTCCCTCGTTGCTGACTCTCCTCCAAGCTCTTCGGCGCATCCGGAGTCACCACTCCCCGTGTGTGCTCGTAGACAGGTCCAGCAGCTTTAATCTTGCAATTACGCGTTGTTATTTGGATCTGGGGAGACCTTGGTCCAATCCTCCTCCTCCTGTTTGTCCCTTGCTGGGCAATCTCCGGGTTGATTGCTGGGTAATAATGCACCAACTACCCACCTTAGCCCAAAACAGCCTCTTTGTTGCTCAGATCCGCTCTCATTTCCTCTCCTGGAGGGATCGTGGTGACTGAGGCAACGAGCAGCTCCGCACGTGGCAGGGCATA
>NW_010400070.1:7602-9888 GCF_000710305.1 Buceros rhinoceros silvestris
TCGCTCATTCCCTCTCCGGGAGGGATCGTGGTGACTGAGGCCACTAGCAGCGCCGCCAGTGGCAGGTCTGAGCTGGAAGCTGCTCTCATCGCGGGGAGTCACAGCCCTGCCACCTTTGTCAACCAGCCCCCGCGGCCTGAGCTGTGACAGCAACGTGGCAGAGACCCCTCTGGGTCCTCCCTGGACCCCGGAGGGAGCCTGGGCTTCCTCTTAGGGCTGCTGGTACCTCCTGGGTTTGCTCGCTGACCTGCAGTGCTTGGCCCACAGGTCCATGCCTGGGAGATCTCCGACCAGCTGCTGCAGATCCGTCAGGATGTGGAGTCGTGCTACTTCGCAGCGCAGACCATGAAGATGAAGATCCAGACGTCCTTCTACGAGCTCCCCACGGATTCCCACGCGTCCTTACGGGACTCTCTGCTGTCCCACATCCAGAACTTGAAAGACCTGTCACCGGTCATCGTCACCCAGGTAGGAGCTGAGCGGGGGGTGGAAGGAGCTGTGCTCTAGCACAGGGCAAGGGCTGAGGCTGCTCCGTTCAGCCCCAGCTCGCTGCTGAGAGCCCTGCCAGAGCTGTTCCCTCCAGCAGGCACCAGCCTGGGGCAGGACGAGGAGATGCTGCAGGTCACAGCGGTGGTGGCCGGCTCCAGCTTTGGTCACTTCGAGCTTTTTTGAGACAAAGCCCTTGGTCCCCCCAGTTGCTTTTCCTCTGGTGTGGAGATGGTCAATGCCTGCAGCCAGCCCGGTCGTGTCTCCTGGGACAGAACTGTTTGTCCTCCCTCATTATTTGGTTCCTGTAGTTAAATCAGTTACTTCATCCCCTTGTTTGCCCTTTGGGGAGGCTGAGGGGGCAGGAACGGCTGCTCCGGGGCTTTTCCCCGTGCTCGGCAATGCAGAACGTTGTCGCTGTGCCCAGCCGCGCCCTGGGTGATGGAGGGATTCCTCCCCAGGCGTGTTCTCGGCCACCCTTCATTCTCTGAGCAGCTACCGATGTCTTGACACCCCACAGGCTGAGGCCAGCTCGCTCCTTTCGCCGTTAGCCACAGGGATTGCACACAGGAACATCACGAGTTACCTGCCAGCCCAGCTCTGACGGTCACAGCGCCCTTTGTGTGGCGCTGCTGGGCACGTGTCATCGGTCACCACCCTTAGCTGTGTTTAATTCCTTCTCCTCTTCCCCTCCCAGCTTGCTTTAGCAATAGCAGACCTTGCCCTGCAGATGGCTTCGTGGAAAGGCTGCGTACAAACACTGGTTGAAAAGTAAGTGGTTTTTTATATCGTTAAACCGTTCCTTTGCTCTCAGTTAACAATTTAAAGCGAGTGGATCGCGGCAGGGAGGGGGCAGCCCGTGGCTCTGTGTAGCAGAGGCCCTGGATGCGGCTCTCTGAGCCTCAGCGATTTTCCTCATCCCTCTTTTTGTTACGTGCTGATCCCTCGTCCCCCCCAGCTTCAGGGGACTGAACAAGCGAGGTCGAATCGTTTGCTGCTGTGACGGCGTTTTCTCTGCCCTGCGCCCACCAACACAGGGGAAAAATGGCAGAAAAGGTGACACTGTCCTTCCCCTCCCCGGGCTCAGGTACAGCAATGATGTCACATCGCTGCCCTTTCTGCTGGAGATCCTGACGGTGCTGCCTGAAGAGGTTCACAGCCGATCCTTGCGCATCGGAGCCAACCGCCGCACCGAAATCATCGAGGATCTGGCGTACTACTCCAGCACGGTCGTCTCCCTGCTGGTAAGAGACCGAGCAGCCACCAGACCCTTCATGCAGCTGCTGGAGAAGCTCATGCAGCTGCTTCTCCCCCTCCACAACCCTGAGCCTGTATATTCCAGCTTGGACGTGAGCAAATGAGAGCAGCAGATTTTACACATTTCAGTTCCACGCAGATCAAAATCCCCGTTGGGTTCCTCCTGTGGTCAGCGCTGGGTGGGAACTGGAGCTAGGAATGGCAGTGGGGGAACTCCGGGCCCCACAGCCGCGCTGTCCGAGTGAGGACCGTGTCGTCCTCACTGTGGTGCGTGTGTGCAGCCTCATCTGCTGGGCTTTAGGGTCAGGAAAAGGGCATTAGTCTCCAGGACTGTCGATCCCAACTGGATTCCTGGGCAGGCTGTGGTGGTTTGGGGTTGTTTGAAGGTTAAGAAATTATTTCAACCCATTATGGGCTCTCCAGACCATCTCTAGATCCACAGAGAGAGAGAGGGAATCGTGTGTTAGAAGAAGGTCATAGAGCCAGAGAATCACTTGGGTGGACAAGCCCTTTGATCCCCTCGAGTGCCCCTGTTCCCCCAGC
>NW_010400070.1:10347-12500 GCF_000710305.1 Buceros rhinoceros silvestris
TTCTGGCGGGGAGGGGCCAGCACTGGACCCAGGAGTCGAGGGGTGGCCTCCCCAGTGCCCCCAGTGCAGGGGGACGCTCCCTGCCCTGGTGCTGCTGGCCACACCAGTGCTGGTCCAAGCCAGGATGCTGTTGGCCTGGGACCCCCCAGGTCCCCTTCAGCTGGTCCGTGCCATTGCCACCGCAGCCGTTAGGGGAGCCCAGCTCCGCTTTTTCCATGGGCTGAGTTGTTTTTGAGCCGAGTCCTTGCTCACTTTTGAAACTCTTTTCACCTTCCTCACATCCCTGCCATTGCTCCGAGCCATCTCCAGCCCTCGGCACTCTTCCGAGGACGTCTCGGAGAGGTCTGGCTGTCACATCGGTGAGACAGGCGACGTCACCTGGCTCTGGCTGCTTGCAGCCTCATCGGGGACGATGCGAGGCGCCGGCGTCGGGTCGCCAAGGGTCGTTTGTCCTGTCGTGAGACTTTCTGTTCAGGCTTCTCTGCATCTGCCTGGAGCTTTTGGGGTGAATCCCAGCACGGGCCATTTTAACCTCCTGCCTGAAGAGTGAAATGAAATTTTCTGTGTAGGATTTAAATGGTAAATTCACTTTCTGGAGTTACAAACTGGGGTTGTAAAAAGTGGCGCGTGGACTGTGATGAAGTTTGACGTTCCACCTCAAGGACTGGAGTGCCAAGCGAGCAGTGGGGAACTCTGGAAGCTCTTCTGCAGGGTTGCTTGGCCAACCTGCACTCTCCTCTGGGGAGGAGGGTGGCTGGGATCCTTCTCCAGGTCCTGCCTGTCCACCAGCTCCTCCTTCCCCTCAGCCTGGCGAGGTCAGGGCTTCCTCCGCTGTCAGGTTTCGGTGCTGAGGTGCAGCAGAAGCGTTGGCCGTCGCTGGCAATGAGGGATCTGGTTGGGGCTGTCAGGTAGGCCTGACCCCCAGGACTGATCTGCTCTTTGGCAGTGGTGGTTTTGTGGTGATTTGAGTGAGTTCAGGGAATTATCATGTGTAAATCCCGTTGTGTCTGCGCTCCACCGCTCTGAGACACCATCCTGAAGAAAACCAGCGGACTGGGAATGGCTGAAAACACCCAAACGGCTGCTCTCGCCCCTGTAACCACAGCTGGAGTGGACTGGGAGGGTTTGGGCCCTGCCCCTGCATCTCTCCAGGGGATGGGGATGCTGGAGAAGGCTGCTTTGCTTCCTGACTCTGCTTCACGGGGGCTTTGAGAGGCTCCTCACAGTCCAGAGAGGACACTGGAAATGGTGTGTGCTGCTTGGAGAGGTCACTGGGGTCTGTCCCAGCCCCCTGGTATCTTCCTGAGGGTCACTGGGGAGCTCTTGGTGCTCATCATAGGGACTCGCAGGTGGTTTTCCAAACGTTGGGTGTTATTTTACTTGTGAAACAAGATGCTGGAGTTGGCTCCTGAGCAGTTCTCCCCTGTCCTGCTGTAGATGACGTGCGTGGAGAAAGCAGGCAACGATGAGAAGATGCTCATCAAAATCTTCCGGTGCTTGGGGAGCTGGTTCAACCTGGGGGACCTGGACAGCACCTTCATGGCGAACAGCAAGTTACTGTCACTCCTCTTCGAGGTGCTGGTGAGTGTCCCAGGTGGGGGAGCGAGGCACAGGGGGCCTTGGGCACCGGGATGGCACAGGGACAGCTCTGTGCTGCCCAAAATGATGGGGGACAGAAGCGTTTAGGGGGCTCTGAGCCAAACAGGTCCGACCAGAGCGTTGCTGAAGTGTGCAGACCTCATGGGATTGAGTATTGGTTCGTTTGGGCTTTGAACGTTGCCTGTTGTTGGGTAAATGGCACTTGCTCAATACTAAAACCAGTATTAGTTTGGTCTGGGTTTGGTTTCCTCCCAGAATATTCATTAAAATAATATTCTATCCCTTCTCTGACGTTTTAACCTTGGCAAATCAACTACTGAAGGTGTTTGGGGTTGTTCTTTTTGTCCTGTCTGAACGCGGGGGAGCTGCAGAGGCCGGGAGAGTCCCACAGCGCTGCGACAGGGAGGAGAGGACGGCGGGGAGGAATCCCCGGAGGGTCCTGCTGCGGCACTGCCCGGCCCTGTGCCCCGGCGCAGGAGTTGGCTGTTCCTCCTCCCGCCGTCACCGGGGATCCCTAATGACATCGGCAGATGAGGGCGGCCGGGAGGGGCCCC
>NW_010400070.1:12635-13482 GCF_000710305.1 Buceros rhinoceros silvestris
AGGGCGCCCGGGAGGAGCCCCCCTCCCTCAGCAGCCTTTTTAGTGGGTTTAAATCGGGCATTTTTCTTTCCACCTTCCCGTGGGATGGTGGATTATTTCCTGAACGCGTCGGGATCTCGTCCGAAAGGACGCAGGGAACTGCTGCTCCTTTGTTTCCTCTCCGTGCTTCGCCGCTCCCTCCCTCTTCCTCCTTAATATGCTGGTCTTGTCTCCCTCCCTAATTGCTCGGCGGGAGCCATTAAAGCTCCTGGTAACCCAGCCGCACACAGGCGCTGCGAACATCTGCCGGGCAGGGCCCAAAACCCACTTGTTCACCCCCAAACCATCGCAGTGATAAATATTTCACACGGGCTGGTGCGAAACCTCGTCTCCATCCCTGCCGAGGACCCGCTGGTCCTTATGGGGCCCTTCCAGCCCGCGATGCTCTGCAGCCCAGCTGGATAACGAGCAGCACGATGTTTTCTTGCCTTCTGCGCACTCCAGGAACGACAGATCTCGGTTTCTCCATCGCCGTCTCATTTCATTTTTAATCTCTGAGCTCCTCTGCGTCTCCTTTCTTGCAGCAACAAGACAAGACGTCATCAAACCTCCACGAAGCCGCCTCGGATTGCGTGTGCTCGGCCCTCTACGCCATCGAGAACGTGGAGACCAACCTTCCCCTGGCCTTGCAGCTCTTCCAGGGCGTCCTCACCCTCGAGAGTGCCTATCACATGGCTGTAGCGCGCGAGGACCTGGACAAGTAAGTGAGCTTCCTCCCGCAAAGGGAGGAGAGGGCCAGCCGTTACCCGCCGCGATGCCGGCCCGCCAAGGTCTTCATCGCACCGGGCCAAGTGGGCGGGCGGAATGT
>NW_010400070.1:13562-14192 GCF_000710305.1 Buceros rhinoceros silvestris
GGAGGAGTTCAGCCTCCCCGAGGCGTGAGCTGCCCCAGGTGGGATCTCGGTGCGTGGGCATTGCGCAGCCCTGGCTGCAGGCAGGGCCTTGCCCAGCAGCTCTGGCTCTTCTCCTCGCTGTGTCGGTGTTTTGGACATCCCCCGACTGATGAGTCCATCCACAAGTTGTCCAAAGTGGACGACTTTGCTGCTCAGATTCCCCTGATTTTCATTTTCTGCATCCCAGCTTTATCAGAGAATTCTCATCTGGAACCTCCCCAGCTCCCACCTGGTGCTTCCCCTTCAGCCCAGCTCACACCAGCGGCTGTCCCTCCCTTCCCTAACCAGTGTAACCAGCTGCTGGGGGGCACCACGACCCGCTCTGCTCCACTTCTCCTCTTTAAGATTCTTCTTCCATTTCTTACAGTTAAGAATCTGATGGCCCACCCTATTTTTAATAACCCCCCCGTTGTGTTGATCCCATTTCCCTCCGTATTTTGGGAAAATCACGCCGTAACTCACTCATGCTCCCGAGGGCAGAAGAATCGACCCATATTTGCCAGAACCTCTGTCCCCACAAAAAACACGAGCGTGTTTTGGGGCTATGCGAGCTGCTGCCATCGCTGGGAACCCCGAGAGCGGCAGAGGGGC
>NW_010400070.1:14330-16715 GCF_000710305.1 Buceros rhinoceros silvestris
CTGAGTGTTGGCTCCTGGGGCAGCAGGGAGCCAGTCCCTGCTCCTTCCACCCCGGAGATAAGCAGCTCCTTGCCTCCAAGCAGCCTCCTCCTGCCTTCGCCCTCCTGTTCAGCCGTGGTGTTGAAAACTGACGCATTGTCACATCGTTTGAGCTGTGCCGCTGTCTTCAGCGGTTTCGCCAGCTGTTCATCACAGCTGAAAAATCTCGGTTTGTGCCTGTCCTTGGCCAGGGTCTGGCACTGGTTTGGCTGCTGGCGAATCCTCGCTCGATCTCTGCTCCTCTCTCCTTGCAGAACCCAGCCCCCAGGACCCCTCCCCACCAGCCCTTCAGCCCCTTGGAGGCCCTTGTCTGGCTGCCGGGTGACTTCAGCTCCAGAGCTCCACAAACATCCTCCCCCATCCCTTTTTTCAGGTCGGGGCGCAGAGCCCAGATATGTGCCATTCACTCGAGGAATTTCCGTGTTAAACGTGGTTTCCACAAGCGAAACTCCTCGTTACTCCTCGAGGTTTGCTGGTGTTATCACAGCGTCTGTTCCGTGGTCGCCGTTGAAGGTAGACTCTGCCCCGAACGCTCCCAGCTACAGGGTGAAGGCGCAGGCGACGTCTCGCCGCCCTTGATCTGCTCTTCGGGACGTGCTGCGGAGCTGGCGGGTGCTGCAAGGGCTGGAGGATAAAGGGGTTTGGGGATAAAACCCCCAAATCTCCCGTGGGGGACTCGCCGCTGTCTTCAGGACGGGCTTTAGGGGGTGTTTGGAGATATGCCATGACTTGGGATTTCCTAGACCTCTCTGGAAGAGGAACACTAAATCCAGAGCCCAGGACTAGGGGCTTATGACTTGATGTATCTATCGCCTTACGGCAGTTCTTGCCCCAGGCCCTGGTCCGGGGGTGCTTTATTGGAGTGATCCCCCATCTGAGGTGGCTGAGGAGCAACCCTTGGCGTGTGCTCCCTCGCGCTGTGCTGCAGCTCCGCCATCTTCACCCTCCTCTCTGGTTCCGCGGTCCCAAAGCAGAGTAAAGCCTGCAGAGCTCCGCTCAGCCGCTGAGTTCTCTGTGCCCGAGGAGCCGGCGGGTTTTCAGGCGGCGCCGTCCCCCCGTGGGGGCGGTGGGACATCCCGGGGTTGCGTTAAAGGAGGTTCGTGCCTTTCCCTGCTGGAACGCGGCACCTTCCAGGTGCTGGGTGAGACTCGAGCTGGGTCGTGGCGGCTGTCCTGTGCCTCGCCACCCACTGCCGGGGTTTGGAGCAGTTTGTTGTGGGGAATGTCACAGTTTCATAAGGTTTGCTCATCAGAACGCAGCGTTCTCACCTCCTGCAGTTCCCCTCTTCCAGCGTTGCCCAACTGCTGGCAGGAAGCTAAAGCAGAAGTCAGCGTTTCTTGCTCTGAGACCTGCCTGGACCGAACTCTCCTGCACTGGTGTGTCTGCTCCCACGGGGAAGATCTTTCCGACTTACACCTCGTTTTCTTCCTCACAGGGTGCTCAATTACTGCCGTGTCTTCACCGAGCTGTGCGAGACCTTCCTCGACAAAATTGTTTGCACGCCGGGCCAAGGGCTGGGCGACCTGCGGACGCTGGAGCTGCTGCTGATCTGCGCTGGTCACCCGCAGTACGAGGTGAGGGAGGTTTCCCCGTGCTCCTCCTGCCCCCCACCTCGTCAAATCTCGCCCATCCAGAGCCGAGTCAGTGGAAAATCCTTTCTTTTCTGTTGCCACGTGGTCAGGAGGCTTCGGTTCCTGCCAGCCTCAGCGCCCGCGCTGTGGTCATGGGGCAGAAATCTGGCTTAGGGGGAGAAATCTCAGTGTCCAGGATGGGGTGGGACTGCGGGTGGGGCTCTGAAAGGCTCCGTTAGTTCCTTTCCACGTGTTCAGCTTCAGCGCAGCTCTGTGAGGGTCTGACGGTAACTTTGCCTTCCAAGTAAGTGAAGTGTTGTTTTGGCATCAAAGCTCCCCGACTGTCCTCCCTCCAATCCAGTAGTTGAGACGTGGTCTCCTTTTAAACCCCCTTTTCTTCTTCCCAAACTCAATGAAATCCCAGTAGCTGATCGCTGGGTGCCTTGTGTCTGCGTTCAGCCCACGGAGGTTCCTCCGCAGAGGAGTGCCCGGCGAAAGCTGCTAAATACCACAGAACCACAGGGTGGTTTGAAGTCCCAGTAGCTGATCGCTGGGTGCCTTGTGTCTGCGTTCAGCCCACGGAGGTTCCTCCGCAGAGGAGTGCCCGGCGAAAGCTGCTAAATACCACAGAACCACAGGGTGGTTTGGGGCGAAGGGATCTTCCAAGCTCCTCCAGCCCAGCCCCTGCAGGGAGCAGGGACATCTGCCCCCAGAGCAGGGGGCTCAGAGCCCCAAGGGCCAACCTGACCTGCCATGGGGCCAGCGATGGGGCTGC
>NW_010400070.1:16960-18415 GCF_000710305.1 Buceros rhinoceros silvestris
GTCGAGGCTGCCCAGGGCAGTGGTGGAGCCCCCATCCCTGGAGGGGTTTCCCAGCCGTGTGGAGGTGCTGCTGAGGGACAGGGGGCAGGGGGCACCTGGCAGTGCTGGGGCACGGGGGCACTCGAGGAGATCAAAGGGCTTTTCCACCCCAAACGATCCTGTGACTTGTTTGCTGTGGAATTGTGGAGTAGCTCTGCTCCATCAGGGCTCTGCAGCACTCACCTCGAGGCCTCCTCTTGTCCCCTCTCCAGAGCAGTGAAGCTCTCACAGATGGTTCTTGCACCTTCCAGGTTAATTTTGTGGAGAAGGGGCTTTGTGTCTGAGGGCTGGTGACAGGTTTTCACATTGACTCAGTGGGTCTCAATTACCTTTATGACGTGAGGAGCAGCACGGGACGTCAGCAAAGCTGAAGGAACCATCGCTGGAGGGAGCACCAGCAGCACGGACAGAAAAACTGCTCCATCACTCACGAGAGGCTGAATTTTTCTCTCCAAACAGGTGGTAGAAATTTCCTTTAACTTCTGGTACAGACTGGGGGAGCACCTCTACAAGACGGACGATGCCGTCATCCACAGCATCTTCAAAGCCTACATCCAGCGCCTCCTCCACGCTTTGGCCAGGCACTGCCAGCTCGACTCGGACCACGTAAGGCTGCGGTCGCTCTGCTTCCTCTGCAGGCAGCTGGGGGCTTGGCCCAGGTGGCCTTGAAGGTCCCTTCTGACCCACACTGTCCTATGACTCCAGGGTTCCGGGTGTCTGTCCTCACTGCTGCCTGCTGAGGCTCCCTGGAGCCGCAGGGCGTCGGGTCCCTGGAGCCGCAGGGCTCTGCAGTTGCCTTGATTGCAGAGAGAAGAGTGAAAGTGGCTGTTGTGAAACTCTTTTCTCTCCGTCACAGCTTTCTGGTGTCTGGTTGCTGCGGGTGACCCTCCCCCTGGGGGGGTTCCTGTTTGGAGAGCTGTGGAGTCGCCTCGTCCCCTGCTTGGGGGTGGTTTTGTCAGAGTAAAGCTGGTGCAGCTCGACAGCAGGGCGCTCATTTTCTCCTTGAAGTCTGGGGTGCTTTATCCTTCTCCCATCTCTGCCTCAGCTCTTCCTCCCTTGATTTCCATCCCTCCGTGTGCGTGTCGGAGCTGTCGGCGTTTTCTCTCCCCCTCAGGAGCCTGGCTTGGGGAGAGGAGGGCAGGAACCGGAGGGGCTTGGCTCTAAACGAGCACTGCTCGGCTCGTCCTGGCCGTGGGCGAGTGGGAAGCCGGGTTCCTCCGAGCTCTCACCATTTCCCCCATCTCTTAGGAGGGTGTCCCAGAGGAGACGGATGACTTCGGGGAGTTCCGGATGCGGGTCTCGGACCTAGTGAAAGACCTGATCTTCCTGGTGGGGTCGGTGGAGTGTTTTGCCCAGGTGGGTTTGCCGGGAGGGGTGTGTGGAACGTGAGGGCTGGTGCAGGTCCACGCCTGGAGC
>NW_010400070.1:18634-18988 GCF_000710305.1 Buceros rhinoceros silvestris
GAGGTGGGGAGCGGGTGGTGATCTCGCGGGGTGGGATTCCTGGCCGCGTGTCCCCAGGCCACCTTCGTCACTTGGTTTGTGACTGATTCTCCTCCCTGCAGCTTTACGCAACGCTGAAGGACGGGAACCCCCCCTGGGAGGTGACGGAAGCTGTCCTCTTCATCATGGCCTCCATAGCCAAGAGCGTTGACCAGTGAGTGCTGACCATCCCCTGGTGTCTGTGAGGGCTCTGGGGTCCGGCCAGGGCTGAGACACCGCGAATATCCCCAGTTCACCCAGCGCAACCCCTGCAGGGAGCAGGGACATCTGCCCCCAGAGCAGGGGGCTCAGAGCCCCACGGGCCAACCTGAACTG
>NW_010400070.1:19208-19674 GCF_000710305.1 Buceros rhinoceros silvestris
CGTGAGGAATTTCTACTTTCTCTCAGGCCCGACTGGACTTTAATGTCACAGACTGAGCTCAGCCCTGGTGAAACAGGGTCAGGGTTTGTTTCCCCTTCGTTTATGTCCTCTGAGCGAATCGTTTGTGCCTGGGCCGGTTATGTGGGGATCCTTCCCCACCCAGCTCCTTCCCCCAGGCAGAGGCTTCCCGGGTATCTTTAGGGAAGGTTAAATCACTTTCTGGCAGCGCCTTTTCCTCCCCGGTTAGTGGAAGCGCCGACAGCTCACGTGTGGTGAGCCCTCCCGTGTGCTGACAGCTGCGCTGATACAGTGGGACAGCCCAACCAGCCTTCGCTGGCCAGGCACACCGGGCCTCCCTCCCTGGGAGCCCGGGGGAGGTGATGCTCTCGCTGGCCCCCGTTATCTGCACCAAGGCTGCTCCGGCTGCTTTTATGTGCGGTGTTTCTTTCCCCTGGTGTTTCTGAGA
>NW_010400071.1:0-357 GCF_000710305.1 Buceros rhinoceros silvestris
GTGGGAGCCTCCAGAGGGGGACGCTGAGGCGGGCAGCCCCGTGTCCGCACTGTAGTGTCCGCACCGTAGTCTCCGTTGTCCCGCCGCCCGCCTTGGCGCCTCCCTGCGCGCCGCCGCCCGCCATGTTGTAGATAGCAACAGTTGCTAGGCACGGGCTGGTCGCACTCTCCCGGCTGGGCTGTGGTGTGAGGGGAGCTCTTAGTGTCGCTTTTAAGGTAAATTGATGACTCCGAGGGTTGAAAGTCGAATTATCAGTAGCAGGACACTACGCTGCGGCTTCGGTGAGCTGCCCGCAGCCACCCGGAGAGAGGAGCGCGATCGGCTGGGGCGGGGGGGGGGCCCCGCGCAGCCGGGGGG
>NW_010400071.1:507-18366 GCF_000710305.1 Buceros rhinoceros silvestris
TGCAGCCGAGGTGCCCCTTGTTACCGCACTGCCTGCGAGCTGCTCTGGGCACTCGAGGGGACGCCCTATTCCCAACATTTATGATATTTACAGAAATACTGAAATGGGAGAAAACGTTGCAGTTTTGTGACGGGTGCCTCTCTTGCTTTTTACTTCTGCCTCTAATTATTGTCTGTATTGACCTGTCTCTCCATGCGTGTTGTTTCTTTTCCAGGACTGAAACTAAATTCTTGGGACAGAGTCCTATCTTTATGCGATAACTAATTATGAACAGTTATATTTAAGTGATGCTGTATTGTAAACATTTTTGTGCAACTACAAATTAATAATGTGTAATTATGCCAGACATTAGAACACAGTTATTTATGAGGTAAAAAAAAAGAATTTCTGCTCCATAGAGTTTGGACTCAAAATAGAAAAGGATGCAGATAAGCGATCAGAGGTACAGGGAAATGGGAAATGTCCAGTATGAACATCTCACTTTATAAGTTACAGACCTACTGGAAAGGATTCAGATTAGAAGAGTAATATAATCACAGGCCCAGAAAATACACAGTTAGTGAGGAAAGACAAACAACTGAATTTATTTTGGCTATGGACAAGGCAAAAGTTATCATTCCATTAGATACAATGAGTTGAATAACATCTTCCCTCTGAAAAAAAAAGTAGAAAATCCTGCACCATCTCCTCCTTCATCCCCACCTACTTGCTTAAAGTAGGTGATACCATATTGTATTTAAAGAAAAATAGAGAATGAGGTAGGTGAAAGTCGGCACTTTAAGCAATCTTTCTGACTTGTTCTGCCTTGCAGAAGCAGTAGAGTTGTACGTATTTTTTTCCAAAACATCTCATATATATTATCATAATTCTGTCAATAAACCTCTGTCAAGAACAGTTTGTGTCATCAGGTCTTCAAATTCAAAATTTTTCTTTTGTGGCAATAGATCTGCTTGCATAACAGAATAGTATTTTGGAGCATGAGCAGGGTTATTCCTTAAATCAGCACTGCTTCAAAATAAAACTAAGTGCCTACAGGATCACTACATTTTTTCCTTTTGATATTTAGCTATGGCTGATGAGTCTGTACCATTTTTGCTGGACCACGGAACTACTAAAACCTATCAAATACCTATTAGTCATCTGGACTACAAGTTCATTGAAAAATGCACAGATGTTAAACACCTGGAAAAGATTGTAAGGGTGTTAAGGTAAACATTATATTTTCTTACCTTCATTGCTAATTATATGTCTGGTTTGTAACATTTAAAGCAACCTCTACCTAAATACTCCATTTGTCTTGAACCTCTTTGTGACTTTCTAACTAAAAAAATACAAAACCAAAAAAAAACCCAAATATGTTAAAAGTGTCGAAATAACGCTGGAAATCCAAGTCCCATTTTAACCATCCAAAAGGTTTGTGTAACTCAATGCCAGGTTTTTCTCAAACGCTGCTGCTGGATTTGGGTTCTGTCGTAAAGCCATCTCGCCTGACTGTGGTAACTTCGATGCCATGGCTGTTTAACTTTTTTACTGAAAATGACACAGGTATTTTGTTGATGATAATTTTGAACTGTGTATGTGTGTGCACTGGAAAGTGGCTGGAGGTTAACTCACTGGAATTTTCTGATCAAAATGTTACTAGGTATTAGTAGGATTCAGTTGTAACAGGACAGTAGTCCTCTACAGTCACGCTGGTGACTACACACGGGGACAATATGAAGGGTGCAGTGCAGTTTAGTTCTTTTTTTGTAACTTGTATATCTTTGCATTTTAAAGGTCTGGGGAAGAGGGATGTTATCCTGAACTTACATTGTTCTGTGAAAAGCGTATTGAGCTTTTAGATCCAAGGAGCAGAGCTTTGAGAAAAGATAAGCCTGCGGCCACAGCTTCTGATTTCACAGCTGAAGAATGGGAAGCAATTAATGGTGAAGTGATGGTACAGTATAACTCTAATTTATGATCGTCAGTAATATAGTCACTTTGATGTATCAATCTTCCTATTCTTGTGCCTGAGTAGAATGTAATTATTTGAATAAATGAGGAAATTATCTGAGGATTGTATTTGGTTTTTTCTATTATTTTCTTTAATTAATGTCACTGAATCTTTAATGCTTATTTTAACTCTCAGATTTTTTTTGTAGATCACTTTTTATTCAAAAAAGCGCAATTGCTTTTTATCTTAATTGCTTTTCCCGATTAAGAGCAGTGCTTTCCCCCATTAAGAGTAAAGACAGAGACACTGTAGACTATGAAGTATATGTGCTTTACTGCTTTAAGGTACAGATATAGCATTTTTTATTTTCAGAGCTGGGTGACAGAAATGAATGATGATGATAAAAAGCCTCGGTTCCTGAGAACAGACACACTGCATGAAAGACAAGATAACTTGCCTCCTATTCGTTGTTCCAGTAGCTGTCTTCCTGCTAATCAGGTACCTCTGGTTTCCTAATGTATGTTAATTCTATGTCTTTCTAAAACTGGGTAATTTTTATATGTACAAACTTGCAGTCATTAAGCCTTTCTTACTAGGTTTAATTTTCTGTTAAGGAGAAAATAAAAATCTGTAAGTTTCCTTGCAATAGACCAATGCTTAAACAAAAGTGCCTCCTTAGTACTAGCACGTCTCTTGTAATAATGTCTTAATTCTGATCAATTCACTTATGGAGCAAATCTCCTTAAAAACCCTTTTATGACCTTTGATTCACATTTCAGAGAAGCATGTGAAATAGGCTCCTTTTGGATGAAATTATGCCAGGAGATTTTCTTCAGTAGGCAGTAGGCTTTTGTTCCATGAGAGCAAACAGGGGCTAGTCCAAAGAAAATACCCTGAAACACATACGTTGTGGATGTAGGACCGTCTGCACCAACTATTTCACTCTAGCCACTTCTATATTGGGTTGCATTGGTGTATATGGAACCTTTGATTCCCTGTATTTTATACCTAGAGTTGGTATTCCAGCTTTATCCATAAAGCATTGTTCCTAATTTAGCCATAAACCATACTTAACAAATCTGTAGAACTACAGAATAAATATTTACTTTTTTCCTAGGTGTTAGTTTCCTTATGTTCTTTTTCCATGTATTTATCTACCCAAAATCTGTTTTGTCTGTGACCAACTCTTCTTACTAATACTAAATGCAATGGTATTGGAGGGATCAGCAGAAAAGTAGCTGTGGGATGGGATTTTTTTTTAATTGTCAGATGTTATCATGGGTGGCTTCACTCTGAGTCCCACTATTTTCTTCGGAATTTTTGGGACAGCATTATAACAAATTCACTGGAGGATTTTTCTTTTTGAAATATTGGAAGTGAGAAATGTTATGGAAGGATCCTTGCAGGTCATATGATATTTCTTACTAATTGCTAACTTGACAAATTTTACACTAGTAATTATGTATTAGTAAATGCCTGATTTGTGTTCCTGTATTGTCAGGAGCTACTTCTCATTGTCAGCTTAGACATCAGACCTAGACATCAGACCAGGAAACCTAGATACAGCTTTGTGCCTTATCCGTGGTATATGATTTCCATTCCTTCTGTCCAAGCAGGATGACCTCTGAAGTAATTGTAACCTGTCCTGGAAGAGAGAAAGGGGGCCTGAAATTGAGTTTTCTAATTCAGTTGTTTTATGTAGCAGTGCAGGTATTACCACTACTTTTTTTTTTTTTTTTTGATGTGAAGTCATGGGGAAGGATTTTCAAAAATGAATAGAAAAAGAGTCAACTTCATGCAGTATTTCCGTCTTTAACACAATGTGGACGTTTCTGTGTTAGATGGCTGTTTTTCTTTCATACTGCCCAGGAGTGAGAGGATACATCTGTATTGCAAAATAAAAGAGGTCTGGAGAGACCGCTTGAATTTTTCTGTTCTTAACTGTCCACACTGCTTAATTATTATTTTTGCTGCCTCCCTTTTTTTAGGACAGAACTAAAGCATAGGTTTAAAGATACTCACTCCCAAAAGACTGTATTGATGAGTTTTCAGCAGACTTAGATTCCTTTGCCAAATGCAGTCTCCTAATACTCTTCTAGAAAGATCTCTGTCTTCAGGTAACTCCTCGTGCTACAGACCAGGGCATGTTACACACATTCCAAATGTTATTTTATAAAAAAACTGCTGTGATGGTATCTATATAGCCTTCATGTTATTTCTGATATCTGTTCTGAACTAAAAAAGAACACTGGATAGTTGACACAGAAGAGTAATATCTTTGGCATCATCGAGGGCCCAGAGGAGAACCAAATTCTGTGTCACCTGAACTGAACCCAGTCCACACTTAGGTCTTTAGTCCAGAAATTGTTTACTGGGCTTCAAACCCTTTGTGATCTATGCATTGTGAGTTCTGGCAAGAAAAATGACAAGGGCTAAGATATTTTTTTCTCGTTCCACAGCATGCAAACATACATTTTTTTCTCGAAGCCTCTTGGATGAGATGCTCTGAAATGTTCCTGAGAAATTCCTGACTTTGCTGAAGTGATAACTTGGTTACAATGGTCCCAAGAATATGAGACCTAGAATTTTGAAAAAAAATTGCGTTTTTAAGTCAAGACTTCTCCCTTACTCCTTAAAAGGATGTGGCTATAGTTCTTTCTCTTAATTAAAGTTGCATTACTGTAAATACCTCATGGGTTTTCTTCTGAGAGTCTCGCTATTTTTGTGCTCATTTATGTTAAGGATTTCTGGCTTGAGAAAAAGATTTTATATGTATTAAATTATTGTAATATACACCAGGATGTATACATAATGATAACTCATGTTTCAGGAAGACATAGTTAGGAGTTACCTCCTCCAAACACAGGCTGTTCACTAAGTGCATTTGTCTAGCTTCATGAAAGACTGAGACCATTAAGAGTAATTCTGAAGTTATATACTGTAAAATTTTTTGTGTAACCTAGCATTACAGATAGTCAGAAGTGTTTACAGGAAGGGTCACATTTGCATTATGTAAATTGAGGTGTTTACATCCAGCTGCAGAAGTATTTCCTTGTTACAGTGTCACCACTGGTAAAGCTAGTTTAAGAGGTTGCTGCTTGTTTCTTTGTTTCATGTTTATCATGTGCTCAGTTGAACTGTTACAGATATTTAGGGATTGTGTTGTAATTTCTATCAGATTGTTTGTTTGAGCCCAAGTAATTGTAAATCTGCAACCCTATACACAATTTCATTGGTCTAACTCAGTGAATGATGGATTGCAAGGTAAGAAAAAGTCTAAACAGCCAGGACAGAGTAGATGGAAATACTTTGAACTGGCTGTTCCACCACGGAATACTGGTTTGGAACCACACCTTGTTATTAACTGTTCTTGAAGTCAATAAGCAAGGAGGGAACATATCAGAAATACAGTCTCGTGACAAAGGTAGAAGGGATGCCGAAGGTGCCAGCTATGGAAATAGGTTCCATTAGTGTAGGAGATGGGATTTGACTAGTCAGTCAAATCTGTTATTAGGCCTGATTGCTGCAGGAAGGTCCTAAGGATAAATTTTAGGTAAGGCAAGCCTCAATGATGGAGTTTGTCTAAAAGCTAGAATGAGTGTAAATCATCTTGGGAATTAGTTTCACTGGGATGTGAAATAGTCAGAAAGTTGTTCAGATGCTATTTTGAAGACAAACATTTGTTATATTTTTGTGAAGGTTCCAGGGGCTATCAAAATCTGTGCATTGCATTCTTTTGAGAATGGCAAGCCTAAAACAAGGTTACTGATTAAATCTCGATGACAAACACTTCATCACAAGGCTGGGTTTTCTCAAGAGTGAGTTCTCCCTTGCTCTGTTGAAAGGATAGTTTGGAAGATGACAGCACAAGGTAGTAATTAGAAAGAGCAGTCTCCTGTCTAAAAGTTTTATTCAGTGTCTCTGTGACATGTATCAGCGCAGTGAAGGGAAAGTGTGAGTCTGAAGAGCTCCTAGGACTACAATGATATGTGAAATACATGAGGATTTTCTTTAAAGCAAGACAAATAAGTTTTTGAGACTATGCTGAGATTAGTCATGATTAGTGTTAGTTACTAGCAGTAACTAACTATATTACACAAACAAACAAACAAAAACTGTGATTTTCCACTCTAAAAAGTTGTCTTACAGGCTGGTAATTTCTCTTTCAGAACAAAAAGTTACAAAACAAACAAAGAAACAAGAGAAACATACCACGGGATTACAGTGAATGGGACAAGTACGTTAAATCCTTTATATTTAAGTTTTTATTAAGTCTTAATTGTTTTAATGAGGGAACACAGTTGTTTTTTAATGTATTTTCCAGAAACATGTATTATGGTTAACATTTCAGGGAATTGTAACACTTTGGTGAAACTTAGGTTTTTCATTATAAATGTTCTGTTAAAATGCAAATGATGCATTTTGGTGCTAACAGCTGAGAATACGTTAGCCTATACTTTTGTACAAACTGTGTGAAATATA
This sequence comes from Buceros rhinoceros silvestris, assembly GCF_000710305.1. Taxonomy (NCBI): domain Eukaryota; kingdom Metazoa; phylum Chordata; class Aves; order Bucerotiformes; family Bucerotidae; genus Buceros; species Buceros rhinoceros. Next base: position 6,923 of record NW_010400071.1, read on the forward strand.
ACAAGTCAGCAGAAAATACAAATTAAATGTGGTTTTGTTTCAGATTTAATTTTTCCTTTCAACATCTGAGACATAAAAATCTATGGAGGTACATAAAAGCAAGGAATTACATTTAGCTTAATTTAACAGTTTTCTGAAAGCTCTTCTAGGGTTATTTAACATGGGTTTATAAATTTGATATTCTGTGTATCTAAAGCCACAGTAATAAATTAAAAACATACATGAATCCTTATTCCTGCACTGAGTCCCACTGACCTCAAAGAATGAGCTTGAGGCAGGTGTATCAGTTTGCTCAGATGCAATTACATATAATTATAGGTTTAGACAGTAACTGACGATTCTAGAATGGATGGAGCCCTGATACAAAGACACTCTCTGCATTATGTGCATTCATTCATTCATGGCTTGACTTTGCGAATGAAGATCTGGGAAGGGTTTTCCCACACTCGCTGCAAGCGATGAGTGCACCCTTCGGGCCTGTGCAGTGGATTTTTTAGGTGAGGCGCAGTGTGCGCGGAACTGGCTCCACCCTTTAGACCTGAGGTTCATCTGCCAGGGCCTAGTGAGCTTGGACGGTGACAGCAAAGTCCTTGGGTCGTAGGTTTGGTTAAAGTGTCCTTCTCTTAGATGGATGCCTTACAAGGTTAAACGAGCTACATCTGCCCAGGTTTGGAGTTAGAGTTGTCCTTCTCCTAGGATGGTTGCCCGAAGGCTAGTGAGCCCATCCTGCCCGTGGACACACTTGGTCTGACCCCTTCAGTTGAGACCTGTCTGGCTTGGGAGACCCTACCAGAGGCACATGCCACCACCAGCACAGCTCTCAACCTCACAAGGGCACGCAAGCTCTTTCCCCATGGCAAGGGGGTGATTATGTGCATAATGGTGTTATATTAGCCTCCCAAGATACGTGACAGGTTGATGCCTCCAAATTGTTGAACATGGAGGTGGAAATGCACATATTTCTCTGTTTTGCATGGGAGCAGCTTCTCTCCAACTCCTGAGATCTGGAATATGATGCTGTGGAATCAGAGGAGGCACAAGTTTTCAGTGCAGTAGATGGAGAGCTAAATCTAGAGACCATGAGGTTTGGGTAATGAAAGTCATAATGTTTCAATCTACCCCAAAACACCTACAAAACCCCTTCCTGCGTAAGTTGCTGTTCTTACAAACAATTTCTGCATGTATGTTGAGCAGGAAGGCCCCAATTTCCGAACATGTGGACAAAATAGGTTATCAAAATAACTTCTGCAACAATTTTTCTTTTATCCCTCTTTCCAGTGTATCCTTTAAAGTAATCATTTAGGGATTTCTTAAATGCTTTAATATGCTGATAATACTACAGTTTTATGTGAATTTTCCCATATAATGTATTTATTTTGGATTATTCAAGTATACTGAAACAGAAGTTGTTTGAAAGAAATGTTCTAGTTTGAAGCACATTATGTTTTTAAAACATTTTGAGGATAATTTCAAAATCTTCAAATAATTGTTTAAGCAATTTATGAACAAAATGTTTCACTGCATGTTTTAAAAACACTTACTTTGAAATGTGGCTAATTTATAATAAAAAGATAAAAGTAAGCTAGCAAAAGATCAGAATCAAAATGGAGAACAATTAGTCTTACATGAAAAGGTTTTGAACTGGATAAATTTCCAAAATTGTGTCTCTATTTCAGATAGAAATTATTCATATTGTCAAGATTGTTGTGGAAAGCAAAGGCTATTTTTCATTACACAGAAAAGCAGTGTGTGCAGCGTTTCTAGATAGTGTAGGAATTGGTTATTATTGTATTTGTTTTAGAGGACTATGGCAGCAATATCTATTTGATATAAATTCCTAAATACTGTTTTCAAAAGCTACTTCAGAGTAGCCTTGAAATCTGTCACGTTTACCATATTAATTGCTTTGAAGCTGTTTCTTGGATATTTTGGTTGGTTTGGTATTAACCAGAAGGAAGGAGGAAGAGGGGAGGTCATGCAGGAGAAGCACACACACAAACTAAAACAGATGGAAAGGAGATAAGACTAAACATATTTTTCCTAACTAGCCATGGATAATTGACCACAGCCTTTATCTCTCTTTTCTTTGGTTTATAATGGAGATACAGTATGTCTTTCTACTAGTAGAGGAGCCTTGCTATGCAGCATTATTGAATTTTAAAAATTTTTTATTAATTTAAGGTTCGATGTGGAAAAGGAGTGCTCTAAAATTGATGAAGGCTGTGAAGAAAGTGACTCAAAAGCAAGATTCTTGAGTAGGCCAAGTCTACCTATAATCAAAAAGAAAATAGACACAACTGGTAACGTCTTAGAAACATATATTTTTTCTTAAAATGTAATACTGTATTGTAGTTTGTGAATACAAATTGAAGAAGCATACTATAGAGTTAAAAGTGTCTTTATTTTTCAGCCCCTAGAGATGCTAAAAGTTGTTAGGAGGTCAACTGAGCTTGAAGCCATATTTGAAAAAAATCTAGTCTTGGTGTTAATAATCAGTTAAAATATTTATGTTATGTTTAGGCTGAGAGTGCTAGGTAAAGGAGTAAAATATACACCTGTATTATAAACCAATGGTAGATGGTAGCCAACTGCTTTCTTATTGCACTCTGAATTGTATGCCTAGCAGGAGAATTTAGACTTTTATTACAGAAAATAAAATAAAAATTTCTCTTTTCAGTAAGCTATGTTCTTTTAAAAAAATAATACAGGGATCATGACATTCAAAGTATTTTAGCTGACAGTGTTTTAATTGCATCTGTGCAAGTTGTTGTTCTTAGGTATAAACATTTTTTCTAGGTATGACAAAGAAAGAGAAGATTTTTATTGCTACTCGTGAAAAAGAAAAGGGCAATGAAGCCTTTGCCATTGGTGATTATGTGGAAGCAGTGACATATTACACGCGGTGAGTGAATACTATTGTGTTCTTTTATTTTAATGACCATTACTTGTGAATATTAATTTTGGAGCAATGTAATTAAAGCAGCATCCTACTGAAGCAACTAATGACAATTAGATTATTTTCAAAAGGGCAAAAAGATTTGACAGAAGAATACTTAAAGTACTGTTGCATCCTGGTAGTAATTTTTATTTCTCAGGAAGAGGGGTGCATAAACAGTGATGGGATGCAATCTGCAGGTTCACAAACTTCTTCAGAATTTTCCAAAACCATTGAGATTCAAGGGCATGTTTACAAAAATAAAAGGATAAGCAGTGTGTTGAGAAACTAATGTGATTAGAAATTAATTCTAATTAATCATAATGGTAGGATTGTCTCAATTCTTAGTAAGTAAAATTTATTTAATAACCTCTTTTTACCAGAAAGAAAAATCACTGTATGCAGCTTCATCATAACACTGTCTGTGATTAGTAGCAGTCCAGAAAAAAGTATATAAAAACAGGATTAAAAAAAAAGACTCTTACAGGTTTCTTACCTTATTTAGTGCTCACTGGAGTACATTCAGGCTTTGGCTTTATTTATATAAATAGAGGTTGTTGCTATAGAACCTCTGTTGTATTTGTTTTAAAAGTAGAAGGTGAACAGAACTGAGCATGACAGGAGGAGAAGGATAGTGTTTCAGTTAAGGTATTTGAATGCTCCCTTGGGACAACTAGCTTTTTTCTCCACCTTTGTCACAGTGTTCAAACATGATGCCATTTCTACAAACCAGGATTTTCATTTGTTTCTCATTTGCAGATTACCCTTCTTGAGAAGTCTGACTTGCAAAAGTGCTGATGACTCACCCATTAAACTCACCATTAAACATTAAAGAAAACTCAATTTTGTGTTTAACTCTATGCTTTGAAATGATAAGGACTTTTAAAAAATACACAAATCCTAGTACTGTCAACGTTGTCACTTAGAAATGGAGAGAGGATGGGAATCTTGGGATATTTTTGGGTCCTGCTTTACTCCTACAGAATCTGCCTTTAGGCTCAGGGACCTAGAAGGTCTGAGGGCAAACCTTACCAATGAAGACTGAGGCAAAGAAGCCACTGAGTACCTCAGACTTTTCCATGTCTTTTGTTACTAGATCCTCTGCCGCACTGACCAGTGAGCCCAGTGTTTCCTTAATCTTTGTTTTGCTGCTGATGGACCTTTAAAAAAAATCTCAAAACTTCTCTTACTTCTCTTCACATCCCTTATCTTGTTTCAACTTCAGCTGAGCTTTTGCTTTCTTAATTCCATCGCTTGCACTTAGCCAGTGTCTCTTTATTCTTCATGGGTAGCCCATCACCACTGCAGTCTGTTGGGACTTCTCTGTTCATCCCTTCTTCTATACTTCCTTGACTTCCTGAACATTGGAAAAGGATCTTTCTTGTCCTTTGAGGCAGCCGTGCCTGAAGATCAACCAGCTCTCTCGGTACCCTTTGCCCTGCAGGGAATTCTCTTGCAGGTAATCCTGCCAGGAAGATTCCTGAACAGGCCAAAATCTTGCCTTCTGAAGTCTGGGGCTATAATTCCAGTGTTCATCTTGCTCATTTCTCCCAGAATTTTAAACTACTATCTCTTGATTGTTGCAGCCAAGACTGTTGTCAACATTTGTATTCACAACCAGTTCTTGATTGTGAGTAATACTTCCAGCAAAGCATGCTCCCTTGTCAGCTTCTTGATTGTGTCAAGAAGTTGTCTTTAATATGCTCCAGAAATCTCATACATTTCTTGTGCCCTGTCATTTTGCTCTTCCAGCAGATCTTGGGGTGGTTCAGGTCCCTCATGGAAACCAAAACCTGTAATTGTGAGGATTTCTCTAGTTGCCTGAAGAAGGCTTCATCTATTTGCTCTTCTTCATCAGGCAGCCTGAAGCAGGTGCTTAGCATGATGTCACCATATTAGTCTCACCTCTTATTTTACCCATCATCTCTCTTGATTGTGTCTGTTGCCTGTTCCAAGACAAACCTTCACACGTTCGATTGCTTCTTAGATTAGAATGCATCTCTTCCTCCTCACCTTCCTAGTCTTTCTAAAGAACCTGCATGCCTCCATCACTGCACTCCAGCCACAATTATCCCACCATATCACTGTTATCCCACTGAGATCATAGCTGCACAGTCCTTTTATTCTTTTTAGTTACCCATGCTTTGTGCATTTGTGCACTTGAGTCCTTCAGCCATGCTTTTTTTCACAAAGAAAGTATGCTGTCCCCCCAGCACTTCCCTATTGCTCCCTCTTCCCAGTGAACACAGTTCAGAGTCCTTGCTAGGTTAGCAAGGGTGTTGGCAAATATTGTCTCACACCACTTACTCATATGCATCCCAGTTGTCCTTATTCCTCAGAGATGATCCTGTTACAGAAGCTAAAGCCCTGTCCACAATACCAGTCACACAACCAAACACTGACCTGGGCAATTCATCCACTGCTATCCGAGTCTTTCGCTTTCACAAGCAAGATCAAGGAGAAGTGCATGTGCCCCTCCGCCCCCTTCCCCTCCTTGGTCTTCATCATAAATTCCACAGCTCTTTAGTTACTTTTGGTACGCTCAAAGGTTTCATTTGGCAGTTCTATTCAAGTCTACAGAGATGGCAGCAGGAGGTAATAGTTCAAGTGACAGATGAGCCATGGAGTCTTCTCTGCAACGTCTCAGATCTAAGCCCAGGCAAGGAACAGACCTCTGAAGATGGTAGATCTAGTTTAGTGGATGATTGCCTCTGGTCTTGCAGTCATGTGTTCCTAACCACTTTTGTGGCTAGAATATCAGTATTAATATTGTTATAATACTGTTTTCAGCTTCCAATAGTGAAGTGTTGCTATATTCAGGTTTTCCAATTATGAGCCCACCATAGTCAATATTCCCTTTTTTCAGGAGTATATCAGTAATACCCACTGCAGCTGCATATAATAACAGAGCTCAAGCAGAAATCAAACTTCAAGATTGGGACAGTGCTTTGCAGGATTGTAAGAAGGTACTAGATATGGAGCCTGGCAATGTAAAAGGTAAAGTAGAACATAAACTTGCCTTTCTATGTATTATTTTATTTCTAGCCAATAAAATGGTTGCTGGTTGACTTAACTGAACTATGTATCATGTCCAAGTATGAATAAGGAAATAAGAGTAGCTCCTCAAAGTAATTCTAACAGTATTTTTGGGGTCAGGGAAGTTTTATGCTGTTCATCCTGTCAGTTGATCTGTTACATGGTATTCTTATGCAGTAGCGTGGGGCTAACTCTTGTTTTCCGTATGATGACTGTAAGCCCTCTTGTATTCGTGCAGCGCGCTGTTTCCATAATACCCACACTAAAGTGTTAAATACCTTAAAAGCGACATGAAAACAATGGAAGTTGCTGATTTAATCCTTTTTGAAGGCAAGAGCTTGAACATAGCTAGCTATATTTGCATGGGAAGAGGGGAAAAATGGGAAAAATAGGAAAAGATGCTTCACAGCTTGTGATCGCTATCTCAAAAGGTGTCGTGAAATTGCATTGTTAAAAATGATCAAGAGAACAGTTACTACTAATAAAGAGTCATTATTATTACGTACATGCAGAATTTTAAAAACTGGTTTACACTTAATATGCCTAGAAAAATAGTGTATTTTTATCTGCTTTATGCTTTAAATACATAAACTTTTGCTCCTCTTTAGCTCTGATACGCCGCGCTGCTGTACACAATCAGCTGCAGAATTACCAGACAGCTATAGAGGATCTGAACAAAGTATTGCGTGTTGAACCAGAAAATGCTATAGCTAAGGTAAAGATAAATGAGTTGAATATGACTAGAAAGAGATTGTATGCAGTTGTAGCATAAAGTGAGTACAGTTTATATTGCTTGATTTTAATAGAACTTCAGAGGACACACTCAATCCACTGTGCCAGTGTTCAGTTTCCCAAGACCACATAGGTGCCTGTGGGGGAGATTAGGTACTTGAATGTGACCGGATCTTCTGTTCAGTACTTAATTGTGAGAACCTGTAAGCACTCAAGTCTTCTCTATTAATGTAATTTAGGTGCCTAAATTTTTTCTGCTGAACATGCTTACAGTATTAGTGTCTTAGCTGATCAAAGTAATTTGAAAATTTCTCTCAAAAAGATCCATTGGGATAGGTGTATTTAAGTTTGACACATAATTTATGAGAAAGAATCAAAAGACATGCCAAGCTTTTATTGTTGTAGATGTAAAGGTCACCCAAACGGAAAGGACCTGGTTTTTCCTCACTTCATCTTGATGTTATATATCCTTATTTCTCACCTCCAGGATAAAATGAAAAGCTTTTAATTTTACCTGATTCCTACTATCAGATTCATATTATCCAGATTCATACTGATGAATCTGGACACTTCTTAGCCAATTTCAGATCTAAGAAAGCCAGATGCTTTCTTTGACAACTCAAGGTCAGGATGTGGTCCTGTACTACTGTTACTTCAGCTATTTAGGAGAGAATTGGTTTGTGTCTTCTTAGGGGTGTTTTGTTCACCCCTAAGTAGGGTTGGGTGGTTCAAACACCATCCTTGCAGTTGGATTCTACATGTCCTGAGAACGTTCAGTACTACGCAGTTCTGATACTATACTGCTGTGTATCTTTAATTAGGAGTTCATCATACTGCCACCCTCCCAATTCTGAATTCTGTTCAGCTCTTGTCAGTGTTATTGGCATACTTCTAGCTGCTAGCAACTTGCTGATTGCTACTTCCTTCTGTGGATTTGATCACTGCTATAGCTTGCAAAGCCTGTTATCTCAAATTCACCACATACAGCATTCATCCCTTTTAGGGTGTTCTTGGAGCTAAATTCCTGTCCAGAATAGTTCCTGAGTTCCACACCAACCAAGGAATCAACCTGCGTGCTTTTTTTTTCTTTTTCCCTTTCTTTCATTTTAAATGCCTCTCTCTAGATTTGAATTCTAAAAGAGCTTTGGGGGAGTTTTTTTGCTGTTTAAAGGACCAGACCACTAAATAGCTTGTGGGTTTGTGGTGACAAACTGCCCAACAGTCTCTGTGAAAAGATTATCGAACAGGCTGTGCTGAGACTTCTTATATACCAGCTATAAGATACTCATTTTGAGTACAGTCTTCTGGAGATCTGAATACATTAGTAGCTTTGCTGAGCAGTGCTTCTGTAGCTGAAAGCAAATGTCTGTACTTTGTCCTTATCTGCGCCAGCTATTATGCCTTGGCTGAGGCATCTGGAAGTAACAAGTGGCTGAGAATTTTTTGAGTTGCTCTCTGCTTGGAGGATTCTCAAAACCGTCTTGAGCTAAATATAAATGTATGGAACACAAGCAGAGTGAATGTTTATGTGCAGACTCATTAATATGAAGGTAAATTTGTTGTCAGTAACTGGAAGTCTTCAAGGTACTTTATCCATGTGAATCTTTGCTTGTTCCTGTCCTTGTTTTAAGAAAGTGAAATGGCACTTCCTTGTACAGCATTTAATTTCATTCAAAATAGTGCATAACGCTGGGTGTGTCTTACTCTGCTCTGAAAGTGTAAAGTTCAGTTGGAGTATTTTTTTGAGTAATCACAAAGTGTTTATGGAATGAGAGGCTGTTTGATAATCTAATTTGCATTTCTTACAAGGGGAGCAAACCTTTTCATAATTTGACCCTGCCCTTCTGCTACACTGCTAAAAACCTGTTGTCTCTTGGTTCTAGTTCTATCAATTACACTCCTCCATCAGATATCCATCAGACACCAAATTCCCCATAGCACGAATTGTGATAAACTGATTCTAGACTTCCATGTGTCTCTTCTGAGAGGACCATATCACAATAGTAAAATCTACTTTTTTTCTTTTTAATTTAATTTTTTTTGATTAAGCAGTTCAAGAAAAGTACTTACTTATTTGTGTGATATCTTCTGAGTTTCTAAGAGACAGAAATTGAGTATTAATCTTGGTTTTGATATTGACTCTTGGAAAACTCAAGGTTATTTTCTGTATTTTTATAACACTAACATTTATCTCAGTAGGTCTTTAGGATTATATGTGCATTATTTAACAGAATGTATTTTCTGTATGTAAATTATTTATATGCCTATAAAAAAAGGTTTCTGCTATTGTTTGGCTTTCTTTATTGCAGAAAAATCTGCTAGAGATTGAAAAGAAACTGAAACGCTTAATGCCTGTGTCTGAGACTCAAAGTGAAGGAAAGAGAATACTTATTCAAGATATAGAGGATTCAGAAGGTGATGAAGAAAGAGGGGGAAATACAGAAGAACATGAAAGAGGCGCTGGAGACAAAAGTAATGTCATGTCCTTTCCTATTTAATTTTAACCTGAGGAAAAAATAAATCACCTTTGTTATTGCAGTGTTTATTCACACAATTCATCCATATTTGTTTGCCAAGATTTTTGCCTGTTTGAAGAGTAAAATTACATTCACTACTTAAATAAATGTGAAATCTAGAATCCAGTTTTATTACACCTTTGGAATTATTTCTAGAAAGGGTGTGACAGAGGCAGATGACAAATGTTGTGATAAATCACCTACTTCCCTGTGTTCTGTGTAATTTTATACCTATCCTTTGATGTGGACCCAGTTGAGAATTTCTTCTGGTGTTAAGAGAACATTTTGCATTCCTTAGCTTTTTCTCCCTCACAGCTCTCCTGCTCTCACGCCATCATATTTTTCTTTCTTTCTCATTTTTACACACTTGATTGGTTCAAAGGGTGTAAAAATGATCAAGTGGCATGTGATTTGATTTTTGTTGTTGCTGTTTGTTTTGAAAACTATCAATCTTTTTTTGGTTTTTAATGTAAGAGATCATCTATGTGCTCAGAAAGTATATGTTAGCGGTAAACAATGTGTAATTCTTGTACTGTATGTAGTTTACAAGCAGTTGAAGTGCAGCTCTTATTCCTGGATGAGAGTCGACTAACTCCAAGACTGCTGAGATGAAGCTACTGGCATATCAGAATGCATGACTTGCAGGAGGGGCTGAGGCAGCAGGCACTATTGAGGATTGTACTGTCAGGTTGCTTTTAGATTCAGCTTCATGTCTGAATTCCAGCCTGCAACAGAATAACATCCCTAGATTGATTTCCACACTTTCTCCTTTCTGTTCATTATTTAAGGTAATGTGGCACAACTGCAACATTTGTGTTTTCTGTGGCCGGTGTAGTTCCCTATCTTGAAATTAAATCAGTCTGTGGGTTTTCAAACTTAACTGTGATGATTAGGCTGTATATTAGTGATGTAAAAATGCATTATTTGCACACAAATTTAAGGAACATACATTTTTCAAAATCAGTAGGTATCCACTAAGTCTCTTCAACTAAAACCCTGCAAGAAAGAATGGATCATGTCCCTAGTCTTCCATATGAGTTAATTTGGGGGTGTTTTCCATTGGAGGCATTCAAGAGACTAAGTGCCTTCTAGCTCTATAGGAAGACTCCCATTCCATTGATGAAAGGTTAGGCTTTTAAACATAGGGAAGATTGTCAACTGACATCACTGTCACAGGTGGTGTGATTTAGGAGGCAAACATCTTCATAGATGACTCTGTTTTCCAGTACAAATGGAAACAATATGAAGTCAGTTCAGTTACTGAATAAATCTGCTGTGTTCTGTGAACCTAACAGCAATAAGCAGACTAAGCATCTTACACACTTCTCTAGACATCTAATCATGTAGTCACAGTCAGTCCAGTAATTCATGAAGTCCAGTCATGTAGTCACATTTATTTCATGTTCTAGTAGGTAAGCCTCATACACTCCTTCTAAACTTATAATTTAGAGATTGGAAGAAAACCAACAAAATATTTTTTGTTTTCTTTCGCTCTGAGGAGTTGATTCCTCAGTTTTGAACATGACAGTGCCATGAATTGGAACCATTCTTAGATTGAAGAGCATGTTCGTATATCAGTCCACTATTTTGTCACACTTTTCTTTCACTAGATTGTCATTTTTTGGGAATGTTGTTAGGAACTGAATAGGTTCAACTGAATAGATTGAATAAGCTGAAAACTCTGCATCCTCGATGAATTCTGTTCCATATTTTAAACTGGTCTTGACCATGTATCCTGGCTTCTCTGAAGTAACGGGCTCTCTCCTTTAAATAAACGGATCTCTCATCATAATGACTGATTTACAGCTTTCCAAAACAAATAGAGATTGATAACACTCTTTGAATTTCTCTTGTTGATTTTCTAAACATGTTTTATGAAGTGGATGTCTTCAAATAAAACCGGATTGTTTGTCTTTATATTCTTACTTTTTAAAAAATTACTTCTTGTGGAATAAAGGAACATTTATTTGACATTACAGATAATTCATCAACATATATGTTAATGTTCCATGGCTTATCACAGAGAACAAGGAGGTCTTAGATTTGCTCTTTGAAATTTCTGATTTGTTTAGAAGCAAAGCGAATTGGGTAGGAGACAATTAGCGCTCTTTCCTGATGTAGGAATCAGTTGTGCTTGCTGTTGTATTTATCTTTAGCATTCCTCATATTGCTTTCTGCTCTCCTCTACCACCGAGACTCTGAGATAACTGATATATATATATATA
>NW_010400072.1:0-364 GCF_000710305.1 Buceros rhinoceros silvestris
GAGGTTGTTCTCTCTTTTCTCGCCCTCCTCCCCCCCAAGGTGCGTTCCTCATCCCCTATTTGATGATGTTGGCTCTAGCCGGGATCCCCATTTTCTTCCTGGAAGTCTCGCTGGGGCAGTTCGCTAGTCAGGGCCCCGTGTCGGTCTGGAAAGCCATCCCCGCCCTGCAAGGTGAGCGGAGCCGGCCCGGGCTGGGGGGGGCATGACCTGCACCAAAAAAAAACCCCCGCCCCGCTCCGCAGCCGCGTGCTACGGGCCCTCCTGCTAGTGTCTCCGCAGCGTTAGCGCGCAACTTGCGCTGGGGGATGCGCTCAGCCGCTGCGCCGGAGGAAGCCGCCGCTTGGCGGCCGGCGGGGCCCGGCGC
>NW_010400072.1:449-2771 GCF_000710305.1 Buceros rhinoceros silvestris
GATGCGCTCAGCCGCTGCGCCGGAGGAAGCCGCTGCTTGGCGGCCGCCGGGACGCGCTGCGGTTCCCTCGCTGCCCCCGAGGTTAACGGCGTTACTCCCCCCTCTTTTCTCCCGTAGGCTGCGGCATTGCCATGCTGATCATCTCGGTCCTCATAGCCATCTACTACAACATCATCCTCTGCTACACACTCTTCTACCTTTTTGCCTCCTTCGTACCCGTGCTGCCCTGGGCTTCCTGTAACAACCCCTGGAACACGCCAGACTGTAAAGACAAAAACAAACTGCTGTTAGGTAAGTTGGGAAAGGCTCTGGTTTGGTTCTTTTAATTATTTTTCTTGTGGCCGTGGTAGGTTTCCAGCATGTTCTCCGGCTCAGCTGCACTCCTGGGAGATGCCAGCAGAGACTGCGGATGCCCATGGCTGGGTGAGGTTCCCAGCACGGAGAAGCTGGCGCTTCTCAAGCCTTTTCTGCAATGATGTGCATCTGATGGTCCCTTCCCCTTCCTTTTACTTAATTTTTTCCTCACCAAGGATAAATAGAATCTTCCATCTATAATGATAAAAAAAAAAAAAACTTCAAACCCCTACTTTTTTTTTCCTCCAAGTAAAAAAAGGGGCAAAAACATGGAACACCCTGCTATAGCTGGCAGCCTCTGGTCTCTGTTAAAGACTTCTTGAGCTGCAGCAAGGCTTATTTTTAACGAAAAAACCCCAATAACTGTTTTTGCAAAGTAGCCCAGACCATGCAACGACATGAAAAGGGGAAAAATAACCCGGAATCTGTCACAGAACAAAGTTCAAGTAATGCATGTCATCTAAAGTTTTTTGCTGTATTTTTATGCCTGCCCTGGAAAAAAAAATCTGGACAAGTTATTTTAATCTTCCCCCCCCTTTCTTTTCTTTTTAGATTCCTGCATTGTTGGTGACCACCCAAAAATCCAAATCAAGAACTCCACTTTCTGCATGAGTGCCTACCCAAACTTGACCATGGTTAACTTCACCAGCGAAGGAAACAAAACCTTTGTCAGCGGCAGTGAAGAATACTTCAAGTAAGAGCTTCCTTTGTTCAGTGACCTTACGTTCATCTTTCTCTGAAATCTACCGTAACAGACAAATCGCTGTTTAGAAGACTGGAAATACAGTTGTTGAGGACAGCAAATGATACCCACTTTTTTAATGCTAGGAATGATGAAAGCTGAATTTCCAACACTGGATTATTTGCGTTCTGTTCCTACGGTGCTTAGCACAGCTGGGGCGCTGGGCCATGCCTGGCATTTTTATCTACTACTGCAATGCAGATAAATAAAATAATACATGGTGAGAATCACTGGAACCTTCTAGAGGAACCACTGAGAACGCTGAAGCAAAACAAAACACTGTGGGAAATCACACTGCCTTACTGCCTGCAGTCACTGTCATTAATTCTTTCCTTTTTTCCCCATTTTTTTCCAATTCCTTTTTTTATTCTTAGGTACTTTGTATTGAAGATTTCAGCGGGGATTGAATATCCTGGTGAGATTAGATGGCCCTTGGCACTATCTCTTTTCCTAGCGTGGGTGATCGTATATGCTTCCCTTGCTAAAGGAATCAAGTCATCAGGAAAAGTAAGAAAAACGTTTGTGGCTGTACACTTGCAAGAAAGTAGTGCGCTGCTTTAGGGGAATCGTGCTTTACTTTAGGGCAGTGAATTACCAAAATTATTTTCAGTAGATGGCTAAGTATTAATGAAACGCCTTTTTTCTGTTTAACCAAAACAGAAGAAAAATATAATTTTGCTTCAGCTTTTGTTCTTTGATCTTCAGTCAGTTTAAGATGAGCCCTTGAGCTGCACTCAGCAGTTGGATGGCAAAAAGGTGCCTTCAGCCGCCTTCCCTCTTCTGTGTGGTGTTCGTTAAATTCCTGCAGTCGTCTCACATTGCACCGTAATCATGGAAACTGGATGTAAATCCAGATGTTGAGTAACATCATTTATATTTTAAAATCAGAACTTAACTTGAATGGTCTATGGTGAGTGTGAGCAGCGACAGTGTGTGTCCTCTTTTCCTGAATATTTGCATGCCAGCTTTCTGGAGCTCCTCCTTGCAGTAACCCAGCTCCTTGCTCTCTTTCTTTGATACCTCACGCACAGTTCTCTCCCATGTCCCTCAAAACGTGCAGTTTTCTGCCGTGCCTCCAAACTCTGACAGCCATGGGAGCACGTTCTCTCTTTGCTGTGGAAGTACTGGCACAGGAGTTGGCCCGGCAGTGGTTTGGGCAGAGAACTGCAGCTCTTTCTGCAGCAGCAGCACTGGTTTGGGTGGTTTGTTTTGTGAAAACAGCAGGA
>NW_010400073.1:0-5185 GCF_000710305.1 Buceros rhinoceros silvestris
TATGCATGCAATATATGTATAAAAGATATCATGTATATTTTATATCTATATTTTTTGTGTGATATGCATCAGAAAGTATGTGGAGTGCAGTATAGACACTCAAGATTTACTCCATGACAAATAACCTGAAGCCAGAAATAGACAAGCAAAAATCAGAACCTGGCTAAAGATTCAGTTATGGGAATAGATTATTAAAAAGCAATACATACATATATGTACAGTTGTGACAAGAACAGTTATTCATATACAAGCAAAAAAGACTGAATAAGAGGCAATTTTAGAAAGAACTACTCTAGAACTTACATTCAAAATGAGAAATACACACACATTTGTTCTCCAAGAAAACTGTTTTTTTCCCCCAAATATTGATAAATGGATGCTCTGAAGTATCTGCATTTACGCTAACATTTCATTATTTCATGAGATTAACTGTATAAAGAAGTCAGCAAGAAACTTTGCTTCTAATAGTTTTCTAATAGTTTTCAGTCTAGACAGTCCCCAAAATGTTAAATCATGGTGTTATACGTGAGACTACAGTACCAGAGAAACTAGGAGAGATTGGAGTAAAAAAAACCCCAAAAATAAAAGACAAAAATCCCCACATCAGTATCAAAAAAGCAAACAAAAATTCAACTCAAACTTTAGGTAGAAACACATCTACTTTAAAGCACATATGCTCAGGTTAAGTAAATCAGTTTAAAGAGTTCCATTTCCAAGAAGCCTAACCTAAAACATATTAGTAACATCTGCCGTTTAATAAAAGCTAATTCTGTTCTGACATGATTTTGGTCAGTCAATAATCAAACTTGACTCTGGCCAAAATTCCATCTCATTAACGCTGTGGGTTCCTAGGCTGAGCAGTTCACAAAGAAGCCAGCTTTTGGAAGTGTTCAGCTATAAATTCTAGCTCTGGGATGCTGGCTTTGGGGCACCAGCCTTCTCTCTCTTCCCTTCCGCTACCATGACAGACGCCAAAGACACAGGTTCTGTTGGAATACGACGTTAGCCCTGCTGTGCACAACTGGCTCCGTGAGCTGAAAGCCAAGCTCAGAACGTGAGATGGCGATGCAACTCTAGCAAGAGAGGCAGCTGTTTTCCCTTACAAAGCAGAGAAAGCCTAGAGGACTGCAAAGCTCACACAACTAAGAGGTTCATTTTAAAAAGTTAGATAAGAAGTACATATGTATTTTAAATAGCACAAATAAGCTAGATCTTCTTTAGTCTAACAGCTTACAGCAGCCTTCCTGCAGAGAAAACTGCTGGATAAAATTCCTGGAAGGGATTTCACTGTAAAGATGTCTGCTCTGAGCACAGAGAGGAGACAGGCAGGGAGCTGCTTGGGTTTATCAACTGGGGCTTCAACAGGTCTTTGAGCCTGCTCACTGACCTTCCAGGCACATTCAGTGGCACTGTGGGCACCTACATGAGTATGTGAAGAAAATCTAGGTATTCCAGCAGGTTGATATGAAACACTACCATCCTTGAGGAATCAGTAACTCCTGCAGGAAAACTCCAGCAAATAAGTCCCTTCTTGAAAGCAGGCCCTTGTTCCCCACTCTGTGTTATGCAAATCCTGGCTTTGCTCTGAAGGACTATCAGACTTTTTATGTAGCAGATGGATGAATAGCTCCACTGCTGCCGGTTCCTGTCTGTTTGCTTATTTTTCCAATGTCAGCAACATATGGCAAGTTACAGACAGTTTCACAAGCTCCCATTGAACGAGCAAACTGGCTCAACGGCTGTCGCAGGGCAGTGCAGGACCCTCCTTTCAGCTCTGCACCTGTTCTCGTAACCAGCGAGAACCCTGCTAACAAAAGGGCACACCCGTCTCCTGGGTCCTGCAGACAGCACTAGCGCCACTGCTGGAAATTCAGTAGTAACTGGTAGAAAGACACTTGAAACACACAATAAAAATTGTTGTTCGTAGAGAGGAAAGGTAGGCCTAGTTTTTCGGTTTTATAAGGCATTTTGCTACTGATGGTGACACATCACAAATATAATAAATTTGTAAAAAATTTTAACATGACTGACTTACATTAAAACTGCCATTCTAGAACTGAACTAACTGGCAAGATGAACAGATCTTACTGTTACCTGCTGACACTTGTCTGAATTTTGCTTCTTCCACTGCCTCTATGGTACACTTTACTGTGAATATACCAATAGATAGGCACAAAAACATGTTCTCAAGAAAAAATATTTTGTAACAGTATGTTACAGAACTAAAGTCCACTTTACCAGTTCCATTTGCCTAAAAGTTTTAAACTCCTCCTTTAAAGCTGAAAAACAGATGCAATAATAAATCTTCAGATCTATGTGGCAACAAGAACTAGCTGCAATTTCAGAAATTCCGTGGTCTCACCAGTATTAAATGTTTTCAAAATAACAGCAAAATAAGAAAAACATTCCCTCTATATTTTCTTGTCCTGGAGAATGGAAAAATACTAGTTACCATGATTTTAAAAAATAAATAATTGAATCAATGAAAATGTGCCTCACTACATTCTAACCCCACAACAACATTGACTGGAGGTTGCCAGCACAACTTCTTTGGTGAGAATAAAATAATTAAGGTAAATTCTCCCAAGCTTTCTGTTTCACTAATCTTTCACTAACCTAATACAATCGCTGTATTGCTGCTTAAATATGTCTCCATTAAGAAGTCTGTTAAGAGAATTTTGATCATGTAACATATCACTGTAATCACTAACATTCTGAAAACTTCCATGACCACCTGTTTTGGCTTCTTGACTTTAAAACTGTAAAATTAACAATTATGCTCCTTAAATTTATGATACAAAAAGAAATACATATGGAAGGAACAAACCAAGAGCATCAGGAAAAAGATTACCATGAGCAAAAGAGAAGAAATGAGATTTTGTTTCACAAAAACTTGGTCATTCAATATGAAAGAGCATGAAGATGGTTCTATACAGTGTAAAATTATCCAAACGTTTTCTGGTTTTAGTACTCAAGCATAACTGAGCTGACATGGTATCACTAGAGTCACTTTTCATCTGTTTACATACTGGGCAGGAACTCCCTTAAAGTATGTCCTATACTGAATTGTTTAAATAATGCCTTCAGGTATTATGATTAAATTTAAGCCCTTCTTTTTCCTCCAAGCATACAAGCTAGGCAGTTGTTAACACGTACAGGTAACTGCCTCTGGGTCCTTCATCTTCTTATGAACAGAGGACTAAAAATAATTCCCATTCTTTTAATAAAGAGGCAATTTTACTCAGAGTTGGTTGTGAAACTACTTTTTTCCTTGCTCATAAATATAAGGTCATGCAAATTTGTAATAATTGGAAACTGTTTATGTAATAGTAGAAAACAGGGCAGAGATCTAGATATGAAGACTTCCAGAAGAAACCACAACCGCTCCAAGATCTAGAATTAAAGACACACAACACTTGAATTTGACACGTGTGCTTGAAGGTCTTCATGTAGGCAAACAGCTAAGAAGTTGGGCTTAAACACAAGGGTTGTGCGTTCTTTTGTTGTTTTTGTTTGGGTTGGGTTTTTTTGTGGTTGCTTTGTATTTTAAACAATCAGTTTTGTTTTCACTTGGGCAATGTGAAATGACCTACTTGCAGCTGCTCAAACCATTCATCCTTGCTTCCCTCCTACATCCATGCCAAAATACACTGTGTAACACTGCAAGATTGGCCAAATTCTTTGGGGAGCCACATACAACCACCAGCATAAGCCTGATTTACTCTGTGGTTCTGCCAGTTTCTGCTGTGTCTATGCTAGTCTTCTGTGTTGGGAAGGGAGAAGACTACGAGTCATTATGTTAAAGTTATTCAGGATTATACTTTAAATCTTCTTTGAAAACAAGTGGTACTTGGTGTTAAACACCAGAAATATAAAGGAAGCGTTCTTGGTCCACCACTAAGTTTGTTTTGCTTGTTCTGCAATATTAATGCATGCCAGGGGTGAAGTGATCTATGTACAGAGACAGAAAGGAGCAGTAAGACCATACAATCTCATTTATAATGCATAAGGCTTCTGATAGTTTCACTAATTCAAAGGCAATAAAGCATCTATTGAAGGAACCTGAAAAAAAAAAAACCACCAACAGAAGAGAGAGGGCAATATGGACTATAACCAACTTTTTCCCCTCTTGGACATAACAAGCAGTGGAGCAAGGGACTTTCATAGCCTTTTGTGAACTTCTACTCAGAGCAGGCGAGAATACAATCCCACATTCCTAAAACTTATTTATTTATTTGAATTACTAATTATTTGCTTTGTAAATAATAAATTACTTTCATTTTACAAACAAACCTTGAATCAATTTTATAATGTTTTAGAATATAGCAAGTATCTAGACTTACATTAACAGCAAGAAGACAAATAAGATCAGTAATTCTGAAGGACATGTCGTGAAAGGAACAACTAGACAATTCTTTTGCTTCTTTTACTATGAAGTATAAATGGTTTTTAGTAGAAAATGATCAATACATTCAATGCTTAACAGACATAGAAAATTAAAGGTACTGCACATGACACTCACCTGTAAACAATTCTCTCCTTCTGCAAATCCTCTAGACCACAGCACAGTTCTGCAGCATAGAAAATAGCCCTTTCTTCATCAAAGCCAGGATTTCCCATGTTATATATGTGAAACTTCAAATCCCCTCCATTCATTATTGTTAACACTAAACACAGAGCATCTTTTGTCTCATATGTGTAGGATAAACTAACCTAAAAATGAGACAAGGGGAGAAGAATATTCATTCATATACGCCAGAACAATTCACAGATCTTTTTTCCAATACAAGCAATGTATGATCCCTTTTTAAAATGAAAAAAAAAAAACCAAAAACAAAACCAAACAGATAAGAGAATCGCTCCTGTTGACACAGACACAGAGGAATTCAGACTAATTTGCATGTACATATAAACCTTATATCTCCATACAAAAATTTAGTGATGTTTTTGTCACTCAATACTACAGAGCTCAATCCAGACTATACATTAATTGATGATGTCCCTCAGCTGCACGGTATCTATATTACTCTTTGTAAAGACAATGTGCCTATATACCTTATTTTATCAATACCTCAGAAATTACGCATTGTCAAACCATCTTCCTGAACTTCTACAATACTCAGAGTTGCCCTACGTTAGAGAAACTAAAAAATTATTTAAGATCAAATGCGTAGTTTCTATCCCA
>NW_010400073.1:5308-26887 GCF_000710305.1 Buceros rhinoceros silvestris
TTCTATCCCCCCCCCCCACCCCAAAACAACTGCTTACTTCCCTGGCTTAGAACTTGCCAACAGTGAAGACTCAGTTTAACTTAGATAAGTTATGCTCAATCCTATAAAGTGATTTCAAATTCAAATTTGATGCAGGTATTGATTTATAGTATTTACACAAGTTGAAAAAAATATTACTCAGAAGTTTCATTCACTCTCATCTTGTTTATCTCTACAACTAGTAGTTTCTGGATCAGTTCAGGTAATTTCTGGATTCAGTTTTGATCAATTCAATCCCATGAGCCTTGTGAGAAAATAATATTAGCACATTTACATAAAAACATTATTTATAATCAATTAAAATACATTAATGTATCTGGCCAGCAGGTTCTTAATTTTTCTTTTTGGTAGCAGTATTCCACAGGGGTTTTTTAATACATAAAGCTCATTAGAAAATTCATACAGATACACATATTTATTTTTAAATAACTTCTACTATCCTCTAATGCAGGTACTTTAAAATCCTCTCTGAATGGCAATACAAAATTTATCAGTAAATGGATTTAAAACCGAAGCAAAATGCATTTAAAATTACCATTTAAATGAAAACTAATCAATTAAAAGATAAACATTACCTGGGGGAAAGTTTACTTGGTATATGTTTGATCATTCTAAGTTATTTCACTGCTTACTAATGAGAGCTACTAACAAGCCACAATTTACATGATAGCATCAGGTTAAAGCATTAAGATTTTTATTCCATGGAATTTCTATTAAAAAGTTATGTTAACTGTTTTACATCCAAGACACCTCTTTAAGCCCTAGTAATAAAAAGCAAAGCAATATAACTAACGTGAGGCGATACACCAGTCAAATTTCCTGTTTATCTTGAAACGTGTAAGTAATAGCATAAGGAAAGATATGAAAATTTCTAATGATATCAAAACTCTACTATGAAAGAGTCACTGGAATGCAGGATTTGCAACTTCTACTGGCAGTGAAATGGCAGACTCTCATGAAGTCATCCCTTTGTAAGTGCAGTTACAAATGACCTCCAAAAATGAAATTATAAATCAGCATTTATTACAAGAAAATAGGCATATGGCAGGGACGAAGGTGTTAAGAGAAGAAAACAGAGAGCAATGCATTGGAGAAAGAAATAAAGAGAAATGGAGAAGGAAAAAATAAGATGAAATAAAGTATATGGAATATCCTGTTTATTAAACATAGGCAAACATAGTCAGAGGCTGCAGCAGAAACAGAATTTAAGTGACTATTCAAATCCAAGCACTACAGCATAATCTATTCACCTTTAAACAAAGGACAAAGATTCAGTGGCATCAGCATGCTGAAACACAATCTAATATTTTGGTTGTGAGAAATAAAACAGGCAGACTAAAATCAATTCAAATTTTGGATAAAAATGTCCTCTGCACAGAACTACTCACAATCACACATAACACATATCAATGATTTTTCTGAGCAGTTACGCATTCTCTAAATCAATTTAAAATGTCTTGTGCTCACAAGCTCCTGGAAGAGACTAAAATGAAGCAAAGAAAGCAAGACAAACTTCTGAGAATAAGATCAGAAGTAGATACTTACTACAAACCTACTATTCACTTTTTCTAGAATTCTTTTTTCATTTAGAGCCATTGATTCTCCTTTCCTCTTCTTTATTCTCTTTTTTTCTAGCTTTTTACAAGCATACATTTTTCCTGTTGCCCGTACTTGACAGGCACACACCTAAAAAAGAAGGCAGGCATGTCAGAGATGCTAGGGGGTTTTTTAAATTTTTTGTAAAGTAGATAAAATTTTGTCTTTTTTCAAGTTCTTGAATGCTTTCAGAAAATGAAGGTCTGTAAGCATCAATACAGAGCTTTCACCCCATGAAACAATTTTGAAGGGTCAGAAAAGCTGTAATAGAAGTAGAAAAAGTCATTATACATATTTTTTAAATTATTGCCTCACAGAAAGATACTTCCATACTCACCTCTCCAAATCCACCTTTGCCTAGTACTCGGTAATGCCTAAATGTGTGTTTGGTTACTGGTTGCCTGATTAACAGAAAGAAACAATTACTGCAACAGGAATCACAACAGTTAGTAATCCCCTCCCCACTCTGAGGTCTGTCTTAATTTTCTCCTTCCTGTCATACAATGTCTTACTGCACAAGAGTAGCCTCGACCTCAGGAAGACAGTATATAAAAAGCTGAATTTCAGATGAAAGGGGTGCTCTGATTAGAAACATTGGCTCCCTCCTGTGGTCACCTGACATTCACAACAGCAGGAAGAAAAGCTGATCAATTAGGCCCTGTGCTGTTCATGGTCGCAGCCTTATCTGTTCTCATCAACAGTCAATTTATCTCCTCCAGTTGTCTCCCTTAGTTGCAGTATGCTGACATGCAGGCAGTGTTTCAATAAGATGATGCTTACAATGCAGCATTTCAAAGATAAACCATTTCTGATTTTGCTTTGCTGTTTTCCTTTTTCAAAAAGAAAAAAAAAAAAAGAGTTGTGCAAGAGCAGTTCAAGAGCGAAATTGTTGAGGTATTGATGTAGTGGAAGAGGAACAGATAACAGGAGGCAGTAAAGGTGTCAGCCATTCTATGCTAAAACACTCCCAATGAGAGCAGGACTGTTTCATGGTGGTAGGGGTTTGTTTTGTTTTGAAAGAGCATTCATTGTTCACGTAGCTTTGTTCTCAGGACAACAAATGGAGGTTCATTTGGTAGAGAATTTGGTTGAACTGAGTAACTTCCCTAGACCTCTTCCTGGCTCTTGCTACTAATTCGGTCAAATACAGGCATTGGATAATTGGAATTTACCATAAAATTAATGCTCAAGCACCTTAATGTTTGAATATATGATCATGATAGCCAGCAGTGCTGAACTAGACTCGTACCAATTTCAACCTTCTGAAACAGTTTAGACCCTCATTTAGTATTGATTTAAAAGCCCAGACTAGATTCTGATATATAAAAATCTTGCTGTCTTGTCATTACTAGATCTGTGACTATACCACCCTCGAAAACTGATTAGATAACCAATCACCCAGGGGGTTATAAAACTAGATTAATCTGTTTACTAACCATGAATTAGACCAAATTTTAAACTGAAGGATGATAGTATTCTCAAGAAAGACTGGTATCTCACTGCACACTGGACAGCCAAATGTATATCCATATGATAATAGATTTGCATTTACCTAATATAATTTTACCACTTAAAGACTACTGGACAGATACCTCTGTCAGAAAATTGGCTCTCTCGCTGTCCCATCAACATCATCCTTTATGTCTTGTCTTTCAGATCATAATTTCTTAGGCAGTGTCATTCATTAGGGCTCTACAGCATATCTAGCATAACAAGCAGAACTGGCCACAAAGCAAAATAAAATTATAATGTGAACATTATAAATAAACTTACTTTTCCAGCCATTTCCACTGTAAAAATCGGGAAAAATACATGCTTTCTTGGTAAGCTTCAAACGGTCTTCTGCTTAGGTATTCATGGACAATTCTAGCAACAGAAAAATAAAATTAATCTTATCCTGAAAAAACTGATGAAGCAGGAGGTGCTATCAATCTATTAAAACATACTTAACAATGAAGCTGTAGGCAGAAAAACATTGTCACTGTGCTCTACAATGGTTTTAACTTAGATGTCTCACAAAGTGAGTGCCTGTCACAGAAAACTGTTCCTGTCAAAACACTAGTGAATGCCAAATTACTGTTACTCATAGTACCTAATAAGTTTGACCTCTGCATTCACATTAAGGGCCTTCAAGCCCACCTAAAGATCAGCCTCTCAGTAGCTATGCAATGCATGTACGACCCCACAAATATGACCTCTGAAAGATATATTTACAGGAAAGTATCTACAAGTTTTCACACATTCCTTGGAGACTGGTAAGTAAATGTTACCCTAGGACTTGAAATTGAAATACCAAGTGCCATATACAAACCTGAACATCAGGTACCTTATCATTCCACTTAATCTAAACACACCAAGGGGGGAGTGGGGGGGCGGGGAGGAATATAAGTAATTCAAACCGTATTCAGATATTTTTTGGACAGAGGAAAGGGGATGACCTCCATGACAGATCCTCCATTTGAGACATGCTTTACCAGGTGTTCTCATACATCCCTTTCAATCTAATAATCTCAGGTTGTTATAATGTAAGGTTATTTTTGTTGCCTGGGAGATGACCCAAGCAGCAACAACCCATGTTGTAATCCTTCAGACATGATCAAGCATGCCTTGAAGAACCAGTAATATTAGAAACATAAAGGCTTTAGAAAGACATGCAACACTGGTAAACATGTACCATCCCTGCTAGAAAAGCCTTCCCTGCTGCTGCTGTGTGAATATCACTGTGTGAAGTGTCATTTCATGGCTTCAGAACAAAATCAAGTTGTATTTGTTTGTGTTAACTAATCACAACTGATTCTCTAATCAACCATCATAATGGAATGTAACCGTTGATCTCAGTTCAGCCGGTTTTCAAGAACCATAAACTGCTTCACATTGTTCAGAAACCTTACAAGCTCCACTTTATAACTGCATATTTTTCTGAGTACCTTCATCATGGAAGAGAAGCCACTCAAAAGGTAAGAATATAATAAAGACAAATACTACTCTTGGTAATAGATAAGAGTGTGATTTTATGCAAAAATAGCATATAAGAAAAAGCTCTGCAAAAGTCAGACGTCTAAACCACATCTGAAGGAAACCTAGTCCTTTAATAAATCTGTTCCAAATTTCTTACCAACACTCATTTCAGAGACCAAACACTGCTGGGTGTAGTACCTTCACCTTTCATTTCTCTCAGAAACACACAAATTTCTCTTGCAATACTCAAACTTAGCACTATGCGTTTTTAACTTACCTAGTGCAGTCCATAAAAAGATCCTTACAGGGGTTCTTTTCTAGCCTTGCTTTACATTCATTTACTGTTTCCTGAGGTATTTCTGGCAAGTGCGCTGCAGACTTGACATAATTTACAAACAAAAAAGGCAACAATGAAAGCAATTCTGTAAATCAATAGAAGGAATAAAAGTTCTGTTTTCAAAGTGAAATGGAATCTCCTAATACAGGAAAAGGAAAGGAATTGTTTGGCTAAAGGGAAAACCAAGAAAGTAATATTCAGGCTAAATTTTCATTTGTTCTCTATTAAAGAAAAATGCATTGAAAGCTATTACAGTTATTGACTATTTCAGTACCTGGGGAAACAAAGCTGGCAATAAGTCAAATTTATTTTTCTTTCCATAAGCCTACCACCACAAAAGCAAGTTATCCGTTTGGCTTAGCAGGACAGGAGGATGGGGATAGAAACACACACAAATTTCAAACCAGCCCAAAGAAATCTGGGGTGCTTTTGCAAAAACTGCATGTGATTTAGGGTAGTCCCAAAGAATTATCAGCAGTGTATCTGCTTTTAGCGCATTTGCAAGACTTTCATTTGGAGTAAAGTCTTCTTAAGGTGATGAAGTAAGGAAGCAGAAGCAGCATCCATTCATAGAAAGCAAATGTCTAATTATATATCTACAGAAAAGCTTCTACTATATACCAGGAACAGACTCTTAAAAATTAATCAGTGAGATGCAATACAAGCAAAAGATCAGCTGTTAATGATCTCTTTGCAAAATACAGAGAAACAGAATGTTCTATAACAAAAAAAAAAAAAAGAAAGAAAGAAAGAAAGAAAGCAGCACTTCACTTTGTGAAAACCTGCCACAATTCTTAAAATTTACAGCAAACCAACCAAGGCCACACTGGAGTTTGAAAGAAGCCTGAGAATTTCAAGTCATTCTCATGTCTTCATACTACAAAACTCTGAGTTAATTTGTTAATAAGTTTTCTTTAGATGCCAAATGAGTTTGTTTAAAAAAATATCTTTACTTGAGCCCAGTATTTTAATTAGAAAACACGGAAGAATAAATCATGATGGTAATAAGCTTAAAAGCAGACATCGGTCAAGGTTTCTGCTCAAGTTAACAAGAGCTTCAAAATTTTAGAAGGCAGTATACCTTTCAGAAAGACAAATCTGGGACTAATGAAGTTTGAAAGCCAATTTACTAAAAACAATGCAACCACTTAGATCTCTATTTATCTGACATTTAAAAAACATTTGAGACAATATTTTGCAATATAATATATTTACCCCATTAGTGAAGTAAGTCTCTAAAACTTTCAGGCCACAGTCTATACGCTTTTCATCTGAAGATACCTCATATTCTGCCTAGGGGAACATAATTGAAAATTAAATTTTGTTCAGAGTTATTTTGCACTACAGTCTTTCACGTGATGCTAGGTAAATTTTACAATGAATAACGTAATGCTTCTACTATCAAAGGAACTGAAGGCTCTCCTTTAAAATCTATTTAAAAGTCTTTAGGCTACATAGTGAAATGTGTATGAAGAACACGTGTATGAAGAAAAAAAGCATATGGAATTTAACTTTTGGAAAACACACAAAACCTAACAATTAGTTTAAATGCAATCACAGAAACTGCATCCTAGAGATTAAATTAGATCAATCACAATGGAATAATATTTATGCAGTATTGTAGGACACACTGATCCAGACAGGAAAAAATGAGATATTATAATAATTAATTAGATATAATAATCAGCTTATTCTCCACTGTATTAATTTTTTTCCTTAATGCATTTTTCTTTTTCTTCTTGGATAAAAGCAGGATAAAACTACCTTCTACAAGATCATGTTAACTGAAAATAAGTGAGCTCTAAACCGAACCTTACTTCATTCTTTGAGAAAATAAAACCGAGTAGATACAAAATTTCATGAAGTTTTTTACTTAATAATAGCCAGTACTGTGATGTAGAAAAAAAAAAAAAACCATTGTGCAACACAGTGCATTTTGCAGATAAAAACTGGTACTCAATAGAGCTTCAGAGGTAGCTACTTAAAAAAAACAAACAAACAAAAAACAAACAACAAACCATCAAATGGCTACCGGTATAGAAAAACTCCAGGGACTACTTACTATTAATAATTTTAAGGAATAACCACAAAGCAGACATCAGAAGTTAAAACATTTAAAGATAACCCAAAATCTGGGGAAAGATGAATTAGGAAAGTGCAATCTCAAAACACTTGTATTAGTTGTGTAAGCTGAGCCAGCTCAGTTGGAGCTTATTCCATATCTCAGAATGTAAATGCATGCACCTAGGAACCAAGACTGAATGGCAGACCTCCAGAATGGAGGACTGTGTCATACAAAGCAACAGTTTCATGTATTGGGACAACAATCATTAAGAACTTTATAGGAAGTTCTGAGTGATGGATCTATTCAAAGGAGAATTTACATACCCTTATATAAAGAACTAGAACACTGGAAAAAGCACAGTTCAAGAACCAAACACACACACAATACTGGAAATAAGAGAATCCCTGAACTCCACTTCTGCAATCAATTGCAACTAAGCCACACTGAGTCACTACTAAGTCATCAACATCTTTTTCTGCTGAGACATTACGGTATCAACCACATCAGCACAGCACTCAAATCCATAAACAACTGCAAGCCATTGTTTTTTGCTACTTTAATGGCACAACAATCAGTCTAATTCTGAAAGGAATTATCCTGCAACTGTAAAAAACCTGAGTAGGTCAGAAAAGTTAATCAATCACAGCAGTGCACTTACCACCTTTAACATTTTCAATTATGCCAAAGTAGTCACGAATTTAATACAAATAGTTAGGCATACTGTTTTAAGCAGATACTGTAATTTAAAAGGAAGTCTGAGACAGCCTTGTCCACTAATTTGTTACTCACAGAGCTTAAGAGAAAAGCTTGAGCTGTCAGCCACTCTTTTTCATATCTGAGTAACATTGTCCCTAGCTAGTGAAATGAGTCACTAGAAGATTTGATAACTCTTAATTCCTCACTTTAATTTCTGTTAATTTTATTCAATTATTTCACAACTCTTCTTTCCGTAAAGCCAAACTGACTCCACAATTTAAGGTCACACCTTCTCAACAGTTAAAGCTTATCAGTACAAGTAGCCAACATAGCATTGTACTACCATGACTTTGCCATTTTGGCCTCCTGAAACAATCACGTTGCTGAAACCACATTGCTCCATGTAAGAGAGTCAGAAAACTCTTTTAATGAAGATGCAAGGCTCTTAAGACCACTGCATTTTATGCCTGAAAGTTTATTTTCAGAAAGATTCAGACTAAAATTTATTTAAAATTAAAAAACAAAGTGGCAAAACCCAAGGTAAAAGCCCCACAACCTTAGCCTCTCCACTTTACTTCCTTACAAACAAAACCAACAAGAAAACCTCAACTCCACTGCATCAAAAAAAGCCTGAACAAGTTTGCTGAAGGCCAGTCCAGAAAGGGGAATCAGGCTAATGCAGGACCTGTCTGGAAGAGGTAACAGGTATTTATTCTCACTTCCTTAATCAAGACAGCTTGCCAGCCTTCCAATCAAGACATCATTAGAGATTATCTTAGCTCTTAAGAGAGCTCTGTTTCAGTGATTCCTAGAACACTTCTTCACCTTGATTTTTGAAACGGAAGTTAAAAAATAATAGTGATTATTTTCGCAATTACAATTTACTTATAAAAAAGTAAATTGTGAAATCATTCCATACATTGGATTATCTCAGCTATGACAGTCTTTGATAATTCACAGAAGGGCTGCAATGTTACAGGTTGCATAGCTCAAAACAATTCTAAATTTTCAGTTAGTGTAAAACAGTTACTTCTTAGAGACAATTTCACCTGAAAAATTACATTTGCAGAGCAAAGACATGCCTGCCTTACAGTCACGCCTAGAGATGTTTTTTTCTCCCTTGTGCTGCCAAAGATTCTGCTACTCTTCATCTGTTAGCTTTTAAGAATTCAGGATTGTGTACAACACTTGTAACCATTAAGGGTACATCCACAGTTGTCAATCATCTCCCTATTGTGCGATGCTCATTAAAGGCTCTGGATTACATTCACTTTGGGAAATTTAACTCCACCGTTCTGGATTTTCCCTTCAAACCATTCTGTGTCTCCACCTGTCAAATCAGTCTCGAATTTGTTGCTAGAACAGCTCCTAAGAGTCACAAAAGTATGGTGAAATGCACCTGGGTATTAAGCCTAATTGCACAAAGAATCACTGACAAATATAAGACAATTCTACTTATTTGACACTAAAGTTTTATATTAGCTGATCGAGAGCTCAGTTTATATTCGCATACAGGGAAGGAAGATATGGTGAAGCAGGGTGCACAGCAATAATCCCACGTACTTCCTTATACCTTGCACCTTTCAGAGCCATCTTGCATTCTGACACTGTACTTTGGGATCCATGCAAGCAGCAGCACAGGCAAGATGAGAAAAACTCTTCTTTTGGCAGCAATCTTAGTTTAAGACTATATCTTATGCGCATGGATTAACTATGAGGGACAAAGAATAAGAACTTCTGAGCTATTACTCTCTCCTCTTAAGGACTGTGGTGCGCCTGCCTCTTCGCATTACTTTCGCTCTCCCCATGAGGGTTTGTCTGAGGATTTTTTACAAAACATGGCTGGGGGCATACTTCCTTTCTTCCCTCATTCTTCAGCATTAGATACCAAAATGTAAATGTATCAAGGCAAAACACTTCCTTTTCCCTTGGTCTCTAAAACCTGGTTTCTCTACTTCCATAGATGGTTCCCTAAATTTCCATCTCCATTGCAATTTTTTAATTAGCACGTTCTGTCTAGCCTAGGGCTTCCATGCAAGTTGCAACACTTTCAAGCCTATGTTTACAAAATTTTCAAGTCTGAGTATGGTAAGTAATATTCATTGTACGCATATCCTTTTAGGCTCAAGAAGCCAAACAGCATGTCTGTCTAAAATTATTTCTCTTATTCCCATCATGGCCATTTTTGTAGTTCTGACCACACCAAAATGGCAGAGATTTTATAGTAAATATTAAACATCTTCCTTTAAGTAACAGAGCCAGAGTTTTTTGACCTTCATCAAATGCACAGTTTTACAGTTGGCAAAGAGTAAATGACACAGCATTGGTGAACAGATGTGTTTAGAGAAAATTAGAAATTTTATAAAACTACTGTGTGTTAACCCTGGCAAGCAGCTAAGCCCAACAGAGCTGCTGGCTCACTCCCCCCAGTAATAATCAGAAGGGTAGAAGTGTGAAAACTTGTGGGTTGAGATAATTTAATAGATTGCACACACAAGTAAAGCAAAATAAGAAATTCATTCGCTTCTTCCCATTGGCAGACAGCTGTTTAGCTATTTCCAGGAATGCAGGGCTTTAACATCATGCATAATGGCTATTTGGCGAGTGTAATACCTTAACTCTAACTTCTCCCCTTCCTCTTTCTTTTCCCCGCCTTTATTGCTGAGCACAGCGTCATACAGTATGGGATATCCTGTTGGTCACTTGGGGTCAGCTGTCCTGGCTGTATCCCGTCCCCAGCCTACTCCTTGGTAAGGCAGCATGAGAAGCAGAGAAGGCCTTGATGCTGGGTAATCACTGTTCAGCACTAACTAAATTAAACCATCCTTGTTATCAACATTGTTCTGGTCTAAAATCCATAATATAGCACAGCATGAGTTGCAATGAAGAAAATTAACTCTACCCCAGCCAAAAAAAAAAACAAACAAAAAAACCAAACAAATGAAAATGTATAAGCTATTGCCTACTGATATCCATCTCTGATTTCTCACTTCTTACCACTGCATCCAGAAATTCAATGCATCTTTTCAAATCTGGTCTGGAATCACAGAACTGTCTGAAGAGAAGTCTTCCTATTGGCTGTTTGTCACAAAGCTGGTTATAGTCTCTTTCTGAAAAAGAAGTGATAAGTAAATATCTTTATTTTTATCTTTGTCATAGCATGGTCCTTACTCCCATTTGAGAATAGGTCAGAAAAACATCACTAAAATGAGAAGATTTTACATTAACATATTTAGCAAAGACATCAAAAAGCTTGCAATGATCCCAGAGAATAGTGAAACGCTCACTTCCAGCCACATTTATCTCTTATATCACATTTATTAAAAACACACTGAATGATATTGTTGTTTCATTTAAGTTGGGGAGTGCAAAGCAACACTACTGTGAAACAGAAAATCCAAAGCAAACAACATTGCTCGGAAAGAAGGAATATGAGATAATACCAGAAAGGTTAAAAAATTATTACAAGACACTAAAAGTCAAATATATTACCACATCATTCAAATTACAACACAATTCCCTTTTCTAATCCATGGCTTTGTAAATTTATCCTTTAGGAGCTGTTCTCTTTAACAAACAAGGAGCTGTGATACAGCTTTTATCTTCTCATAAATTCTCCATCGCATTTAAAGTTTAATAGCTTTTTTTGCTAATCAGCATTCAGAAAGAAGACAGAATCCTTTCAGTTAACACCTCCAAACTCTTAAACTTCCTTCTCAAAAAAAAAAAAAAAAAATCAGACAGATCATTCTACAGGACACCTACCGATTGAGCATCTAATACCTTCACAATGACTAACAGGTGGCAACTTCAGCATCTCTTTCCATTTTTTACTACGCCCACTCCGTTTACCTAGAAGAAAAATATGAGTAAGGTAAAACACAGTATTATGTCAGAACAATATTAAATGTAACATTATAGCATAAAATTCGGTCATTTTTGCACAGATCTGTCAGACCGCTTTTCAAGCCTAGAAAGAAATCCAGCTACAAGGACATCCAAACCAGTAACAAACTTTACATAGAAGAACTTGTATATGAAATACTGAAAAATGCAGTAAGTCTTTTGCAAGACAAATATCACGCTTTTTGGCTGTGTGTACAGAATATCTCTGCAGAGACAAGACAAATATCTAGGTATTCTGAAAATTAAAATACTGAAACCTTAATTGTAAAGTTTTTTGATTTCTGTTTTTATCTCTCAACCTTGTCAAAGAATGGAAGATGTTAAAGTTGAGTAATAACATACACAGGACAAAGTTCTTAAACATGGTTTTGGATAAGTTGTACATAAATATTCTCTTTCTTTCTTTAAGGGCAGTAATACTCATAAATAGTAATATGTGAGTGGGCATTTCTCAAATACACACCATTTATTCTAGACTATAGGAGGATACAGGATATCAGCAAGAACTTACCTGTTGTAGAATTCAGATCTTTTCAATGTTTCAGATTTTGCAGCACTAGCAGTAATCGATTTTTTAAAACTACAACAATATTTTCCCCATTATTTCTCAAAAAATATATCTGTGTTCCATTTTCTGTGTTAAAATGGAATTTTAGCACATCGCTTTACCAATTCGGTTTACAGAACATACACGTACTTACCAAAAAACCAAAGAGATAGATACAGGAACATATCTATATTTTTAATTGCAAAACATTTCAGCGGAAGAGTAATTTTTGTGCTGCAAGATACTTTAAAAGAAGATTTTACTACGTGATAGGGCCACATGCGTTTCCACATGATAGAACAGTAGCAAAACTGCACAAAAACTTTCTAACTGTATCAAAGCAGAACGCACTGTTAACCACAATGGGAGAGAAAGGAAGGGAGTTACCCTATGTAACCCGAACAGAAACCAAGCAGCAAACAGTCTCAACTCTTTCAGAATTAAATCGTTGGGGAGAAAGGAACTAACATCTTTACAATAATAAAATATTTATTAAAACCCCCAAGCTCTTAAACATACAGCTTCTTTAACAGTTCCACCATTGCAGTCAGAGCACTTCCATGATCTTTTCTAACAGGAACATTGATGTCTCATTGTGCTGCTGCAACAAAATATTCCCAACTTTAGTATCACTAGAAAAGTAAACAAATAAGGAATACAAAAACCTTTAAAAGTTGGCTTGCAGAGATGCTTTGAACTGATCCCTACTCTTAAAAAAACCCCTTCTTCCGCACTTTATTTCCTAATGTTGCTTTGTAAGTCATTAGCTTTCCAAAATATTTTACAATACAAATATACTGAACCTACTTCCCTCCATACTTCATGCAGTACCAGAACTAATAATGAAGCTTTACTTACCAACATCATTAAAACGAACTCCAACTATTTCAACAAAATATCTTTGATGTCAAAAAGACGTTGAATATATGTTTGAAGAAAATCAAACCACACAGAGCAAAGAGTATTTGTAACACAACTGAAACACAACCAAGATCAGGAATACTAACATAGATGGCCTGTACACATACATTGAATAGAAAAGGACTGGGTATAGATTATTATGTCATCACAACACCATGGAGAGAACCATCAACTGAATTTTAAACCCTGCAACTGAAAAATACATTAAGCTGCGTATTTTTTTCTGTTAGAAAATGCTCAGACAGACTCATTTGTGCATGACGCAGTACAATCAATATTGACCAAAAATGATAAACTGACCCAAATTCATACCACAGTGCTGTTTGGAAAATGTAAAACTGAACTGTGATATACACCAAGTTAATCACCTTCTAAAGCACAGCCAAAGGAAAAAAAAAACCCACAAAATAAAAAACAAAAAACCCAAACAAAAAGAGAATCACTGGTGCATTATACTTCAAGTCCAACACAAGGAAGTCTGTGGTATTTTGCCCCAAACATTTGGCCAGTTACTTACAATGCGACCATTAGCAACTTCATTTTACAAAAAGACCACATACTAGAATTCAACTGAATTCACCATCCTATAGACGTCAATATAATTTATTAATGATACTCGAGAATCAAGTGCTTAGGAGTTTCAACTAAATCAACATGCTCTCTCTTCTCCAACCTGATTGTACTTACAGCAAATGCACAGGAAAAACTCTGTATGTCCCAGTAAGGTAAAAAGAATGCAAAACCTACATAATTTACAGATACATTAGCCATTTCTGGTAAAAGATATGTGAGGAGGCCAATTTGTCATATTATTCCTCAACTGTAAAATCCTTTTCCATTTCTGAGGCAGTTTAAAAGAAGTTTCAAATCAAATTATAATAGTTGTGGTTTGTAAGTGTCTTAATATCGATTTCAGAGCTTCTATTCTGGATCTCATTCTAAAATACTTCAGATAAAATCCTTCCAGAAAGACCAACAGCTTACTTCCCAACGCAGCAGCAACAAAGCCATTAAGTTAATCTGCTTTATGGTTGACCTATGTGGCTCAGAAGAATTACCACTTTTGCCTCTTTCAGATGTAATTGCTGGTTAGAACAATGTCCCACTTGAAGCAACTCCTCTTTTACAAAGAGAAGGGTGGATCCAGCAATACACCATTACAGTAAGGAAACACTGCAATTACATTTTCAGGTACATGAGAATGTTACCTTCTCCTCCTCCCCAAAATATTTCTGAGAATTGCAGTTTCAGCATTTACCTCTTTACATGTTTTTGCCTCTTTAAAAGATACATACTAAATTCAGTTAGGTCATTAGAATACAATGTGAGAAAAATGTTCAGATGTTTTCATTTTTCAACGATTTTTTTTTTTAACTTCAGAGAAACATTTGAAAGACTTACGTTAGGCAAGGTAGTTGGCTTATTCATCAGTAAAAACACAACTAGTTGTAGAAAACAAAACTGCTGTGGCAAAACCAAGCAATCTGGTGCACGAATAGCTTTAGACAAATAAGAATATTTTTCAAGTCAGCAGATGGGCTTCTCACAGACACAGAGCTCTTCCTTGCAGACAGGATTTCTAGTGTGACTCTCATTTCACTGAGCACAATGCTCACTGAGCATTATTAGTCAGTCTTCCTTAAGACAGAAAACTTGGATTCTGTCCTATGGAACGAAAACAGTGAGGAGCATTATACCGTGGCTAATAAATGTACACAGACTACATGGAGTAACATTCAGTGGCTACTACACCGACACTGAGATTCTGCCTTTGAGTTGTTCAGGGACCTCTGTGCTTCAGCTTTTGTGCCAGTAAAGGACAAGAAACATCTCTCTGTGGCTGAGAAGTATGCAGCTATGTAGCACCAGGGCTGCATGATTGCTACATCGTTCTTGCAAAACAGATTCCACAAACCAGATTGTCAGATACCACCTAAGAAATTCATACCAGACCACACCCAGACAAGCTCTGAAAGCCTAAAACGGCAACAAGAAGATGACCTACTGCATGCCTTTAACTGTAAAAGCCAACCAACGGGTTCAATGAAAAATGCAAAAGAATTAATGCAGAAGCTGTACACTATCTACACGGAGGTGCACGAGAATAACCTGGGTACGTACACTGTTTTACAATACCTCTTTCAAAAGGCAGGGAAATTTGCAAGCACATTTCCTAAGAGATTTTAAACTCACATGAATTCAAATCTTCTCCTACTTACAGCCACATTTTTCTTCAAACCACTCACAATAAGGATTAAAACCATTCACTGAAAAATCAAAACATTCCTGTTTAACTATGACCATATGCTACAAAGACATTAGTAAACACTGACCACCAAGTAACAAATTTTGATGGTGTGCCCTTACTGTGCAATATCTACCTTCGACAGAAAAACACTGTAGAATACCTCAAGTCCTCAGATGACAATGGCAAACTGAATACCACTTCAGGCTAAGAGACAAGTTCATACATAGCGTCACTTGAGGAAGGCTGCTAGAGACAGCTCATACAGTACTGCTTTGTGATGTCTGCAACCTTCTCAATTGCACAGCTCAGATATAATTTTTGACATCTCAGTTCCTTGAAGAACAAGCCTGGTCACAGCTTAACAACTAGGTTTTAAGAGTGGCATCTCTGTTATATGGAGAAAGGTTTTTTTCCAGAAGTATGATACATACAATCTCGCAGCCTCTCAGTAAGTTTACCAGAAGCGCCTAGCTGTAAACTCAGGTTTCAGTTCAAGATAGGCACCTAACTCTTTGCTGTTACAAAGACCAAGGCACTTCTGAGCACAAACAAACAAAAACGCAAGCAGTTCAAAAAACAAACATTAAAGATACAAAAATTAAAGATACCTATAGATTACAGATTGTTATAGCATTTTAAAGGTAGTATTTCTTACACACCTGGATTCAAGTGCTTAGATTAAGACTTCGGCAAGGTAATGCTCGAGTCCTCTTGCTCATCTGACTGTCCGAGCAGGAACACCATAAGCAGTTAAAAAACCTGGGTACCTATGTGCACATTTGTGCAGCTTGTTCACATGCACAGTCATTTATTGTTCCCACAGCTACAACCACTTGAGCAACTGGTTCTTCACATCAGCTCTTCATACAATTCCAGTAACCATGTGCACGTTTTAAGAACACTAGTGCATACATGCTGAACAGCTTCTGCACTTCTTCTGCAATTAGAATGAAAGTCTTGTATCAACTCAAGTAAGTGTAACTAATCTGAACCAGAATACTTATTAATCTAATCTTGCAGTCAAACAATGTAACATCTGTGTATACAACTTAATGAACAGGGTTTCCTACAAAAGAAACAGTAAGAAAACGCCAATTTTACAGATGATGCCGTGACAAACAAGGATTTTTTTTATCAAGAGTGTGACAGATAGAAAAGAAGGAAAATTCCATTAAGCAGATTGTGAAACCTCGAGTTAAAATTGCCACATTTGAAATAACCAAAGCAGCAGTGAGTATCAATAACTAGACCTCTCATGCTGTGTTTATTTAGTAAATGTAATTATTTAGATTCCAACATGCCCACATGCATTCTTCTTACAGTTCATTAAATAAAGGACAAAAAGGCAGACATTGTGCATAATTCTGTACAAACACAGGAAGACATGTTTCCTGCCACAATGAGTTTACAGCAATTTAAAGCACAATGCAGTGCGGGAGTGCAATAGAACATAGGAGGCAAATAAGGGAAGAATAGACAAAAATAACAGCCACTGCAAAAACTCACAGCACACTCACACTAAAATTCGTATTTGCTGCTGGTGAATGGACTTGGGGGTAGGAGTGTGCCCGGGTCTCCTGCTTGTCCATACGTCTTAAATAATTGTTCAGCTCAATAGCTGAACTGCAGAGATCTGAGAGATCTCCTTGGAATTTTTTTCCTAGTTACAAATACACACAGTATAGGATATCTGCCTATGTACCATCACCAATACCATACTGAATTATTACCTTATATTGCAAGCAGAAGTAGGATGTATTTCCCTTGCAGAATTATTCCAGTCATTTTTAAACCTAGACAGGTAAAACTCACACTGGAGCAGACTGCTTATTTTTCTGTGAAGAGTGCTAAACTAATACAATTTCAATTCTGAGACAAGTATCTTTCAGGATTCACTTAAGCCACACTGTGATCACATTCTGTTACTGAAAGTTTCCTGTTAACTCCATCCTTGGCCTGCACCCAACAACTATCAAATCTGCAGGAGCTTGCTGATCCATCTGAAAATTAACTTTGGGAAGAAAACCCCAAACCCAAACCACCCAATAACATAGAAAAAAACCCACCACAACAACCCACACACGCTAGATTGGTTCATGGATGCAACTGGAAACTAATCCATCTGCAACCACAGGCTAGAACCAATGCAACCGAGAGTTTGGGGTAAAATTTGCTTGAGGCATGATTGTAATTCAGCCTAAATCAATTATGACACAGAGGATACTATATGCCGCCTAACAGCAGATGCAATTCTCATTCACAAACTCTTCCTGCCAGAGCAGTACCAATGAATTTTAAAGTGGATGCAAATGTACCTGGTATGTTTAAAACATACTTTTGGCACGGATCCTTAACCGGAGTAAACTGTCATTGACTTCAAAGGAACTACATATCTACCCTTTGGACATATTTTTGGAGATTATTACTTTAGGCAATGAAAAAAGGAAGGCTCCTAAGCAGTTTAAAACATACAATGGTTACTTTTTTTCTTTCAAAACATCACACACTATGTGTGGGACGTTGAAATGCATTTGGGGCTTATATATACTCAAAGGATTTATTGAGAGTGATTGAAATAACTACAAAAACCAGAATATACAGATATAAATAGAGAAAAGTGAATATAAAGTAAAATACATTTTTGTGAACTTTCGTATTTTTTTCAGAATAACCCAGTTTATGTGATAAATTCTTCAATGTCCTGCAAGAGATACTAATTTCAAAGATAATTCTGCTAGGAAAAAACAAATGTGTTAATTTCTCTGCTCTTATACAAAACTAGAAGTCACATTGCTGCACAATATTCTTTTACACATAAAAAACCCTCTGTGTGAAAATCTAAGGAGGTAATGAAAGAATTCGGGTTTTCACACCATCTAGCTCACAGTTCATATGTCACTATCACTTAACACTTGCATGTTTTTCTATCTCAGTTGCTGCACTTCAGCATTCGTAAGACCAACTTTGAATTTGCTTTATAATCTCATTTTTCTACCAAGTTACTTGTACTTGTTTGACCATTGGGTTCACCCTAAGAGGAATTTTTCCATTTTTCTTTTTCACATAGAGATTTCACTCAAAAAGTAATGTATGCACAAGAGGAAAGAGCTGGATTGGCACAGGAGGCCACTTATCCCAGGAAACTGGGATGAAGACCCCCAGAACATCTTGCACTACAGGTTTCACTTGGAGGCTCATCTCTCCATGTACAGGTTAGCTCTCAGCACAAACAGGTCAACTGGAAAAGTGGATGAGGAAAGAAAAAACTGCCAGTATAGCTCCCAAGTCCTTAATCTTTCATCCATAAAATGCTATAGGGTACTTCAAGTCATCGCAATATTTTCTTGTAGTAGCTGCATACAAGAGTCACATATTATGCGCTATCACTAACACCCACATCTGCAAAGAACTGGCATTTGATTATTTACAAAGTCACATTCAAAGAAGGTAAGGAATCCTCATAGCTTTCCCTCTTCATGTAAAGAAGTATTGTAGTTGTACAGTGATGTTACAAGTCTTTACTGGAAAGAGATGGGCTTCTAATAAAATAGTCTGTTTTATGAAATGGTCTGAAAATTCCTCTTAGAGAATAGCATTGTAAGACAAAATTTAAAGTTCTGAGGCTGGGGGAAAGCCGGCATTTGATCTAGCCTGAAAAACAGGACTAAAACTCTAACAAATGAAGCAGATTGACTTAGAAGATTCACACCACTAATGAAATAAATTAACAGTAAGAATATTAGTGAGAAGGTAAAAGGTAGTTAGTCTAGAAATACAGAGTAATAGTTTGTTTTTATTCTGTAGGAGAAGAAAGTAGAAGTAAAAGATGCATTTTTTTCTAAGCACAATAGTTAGTTTCTCTAAATACAAATATCAAATTTACTTTCTACACATCAAATCAGATTTAAGCAGTAGACATGATCCTAGCTGTTCAAGGTGTGTTAATTCAACATACCTACAAATGTAAAACCCAAATAATGTTCACATCCTAACAACACAGAAGCATTAGAGTACCTAAAATTAGAGGAAAATTATGAGTACAGATCCAGGATCCGGGTCTGGTTTATGTGCTCAGGTGTAATTTGTTTAGACTTGGTGTTATTTACCAGGCATTTCTGAATTCTCATTAAGCCTCTACCATACCCTTTCACCGGATGAGGACAAATACTCAACATCTTCAGGTCAGTTTCTATATCTGCAAAATGAAGATGGCTTATCTCTAGGGTTACAAGACTTCATAAGAGGCTGTCAAGAGTACAATCTTTTCCTACTTTCACCTTCAACATGAAGGAATCTCAGGTTAAACTGAGACTGACTGACCATAATTAAGCCTACACTGATTTCTTTCAACATGCCACTGAAAACTGTAAAATAAGAGCAACGTAGTTTACATCTTCTTTCTTTTGCTTTTACAACTGAAATATTTATCCAGGTCAACACCTTCTCTTATCCAATCTTTAAGACACTGAGGAATTGGAAGAAGGATTACTGATGTAAATATGTACATTTACACATATTTACAATATGTAAATTTACACATGAAAATAAGAGAAGCTGCTATTTTATACTAGCTTAGGATTTTGCCTCCTTCCATGAGAAACAGTAATTCTGCACTTTTTCATGCTATCTCACCTCTCCATACACCACTATACAGTGAGATAATAAGAATGGGGGAAGGAAAAGGTAAATTGAAAATCTGCTCTTCTGTGCCAGTTGTGAGGCCCTTTTAGAAAAGAATATATATATTCCAGTAAGATATCTGCCTCACATACTGACTTCGCAAATTCCATTCTCTTGGAGTCTACCAAGCACATAAGACTAGAGCTGGGACAGCGATTTTTATGGAATGGTCCTGGCAGATGGAGTAAACCAGTCATTTCCAGACCAGCCAGAGCATGCAACAGACAGAAAATACTTTGATTTCAAGGGCATTTTGAAAAATGTTATGTAAAAAGTACCCCATGCACAGGAACTCAGACATGAAAAGGTAGAAGACTTTCTACTAATTGATCACTGGAGTTTCAGAGTTTCAAAGACAGAAATCACATTTTTGCACATGCTTACACAAAAGAGACCAGGCCAACTGAAGGTACAAAAGAGTAACAGCTTATTACCATTACTTTTATAAGTTTCACATCAGGTAGAACTGATCTTCTTCAGATCAGCTGCCATCAGACTTTCATTTAGTTCATTAAAATATCTTGTTTGGTCAGTTCTACCGCTATAATTTATTTTAAACATAGTGAATACTTAACTAAAGAGGCAACCTGACATTAAGCACCCACTTAAAAGCCTTTACAGATTACCACTCCACTCTTTGCGGTGAGGGTTTGGGAACAGTGAAGTTTTGAGCTGTATTCCACTTTCCCTTCACTTCTCAGATCACTTCAATGCAAACTCCAAATTCAGGCAGCACCATCACAGACATGTTACCGTCAGTGAAACCAGCCAAAACATGTCCTCTAGTTTGAGGTGGTCTTTTTAGCTAAGGTTGGGAAATGGCCCAAAATTGTGATCACTCTTCTGGTTTTTAAACTCCACTTCAAAGTCAAAAAGCTGATTTTCCTCTCTCACTGCTTAAGGCAAATTTAACTGGATACATGTATGGCGTAAGTGCCAAACCCATTTAGAGTTGGAGAAACTTGCAAAACATACAGGGGCAGATTCTGTTGTTCTTACTCACTTTAAACAGCTCCAGCTAAACTAATGGGACTTCTCAAGATAATTAAGAAAAGTAGGATCCAATCCAAAAAGTATATGCACATTTCATAGCTGAAAAACACACTGCACTGAGTACCATGGTAATCTGGGGAGGCTTTCAAGTGGCCATTTAATGGACAGTTACATACATGAAAAAACAGTAGGCCAATATTATTTCAGGACTCTTTTTAAACAGCAGCCACGAGCTAGACTGAATTTTATTATCGATGCAAAATGTTTGTTGGTTGGAGGAGGAATGTTCAAGTCAAGTCAAGATATTCTGGGGAATCAAACAGTAAGTATTCATCTAACAGAAAATAGCACCCTTTAGTATTAGGTTAATAAAAAAAACATTCAACTGCTAAATGCCAGTAGCATTCACTGCCTACGTTTTTCACAGGCAGGAATTCCAGCAAGATAGATAGAGTGCAGGGTTCTTCCCGAGGAGATTTATGTCACTTCGTCCTTTATACCCATATGCATACATATTTATAAATAAACTGATAGCTATAGATTAACGACCTTCTTAAAACATCCGGTGAAAACACCATTTAAATCAAGAGCCC